>NW_006264045.1:922304-929572 GCF_000469605.1 Apis dorsata
TTTAATGAATATTTTAAAAATTAGTATAATTTATATATTTTTTTATGATATAAAATATGGATATTTTATACTTATATATAATATTATTTGTTATTGTATCATGAAATGCAATTTTATTAAAAGTATTAGGAACATTTTAATGATATAAATAAAATACAAAAATAATGTTGTAAAATAAAAATGTTTATATCATACAAATAATCATTCTCTAATTATAATTATAATTATTTATATTGTAAATATATCTATTACATACAATATTCCTATTCTTTGTTCTTTAAGAACAATTAAATTTAGAATATAATAATTAATAAATTATTTTAGTAATTAATAATCAATATTATAATAATTAATTATATTTCAAATAATATAATAAGTATTTTCAAACAAGAAGTTAAAGTAGCTATATTGATGAGAGATTTATTATTTACGATAAGTTATATGAGAAATTAGATGCGTAAGCAATTTGATAGTGGTCGAGACGTGCAGAAAGGATGAACATCGGATGACTTGTTGTGCATTATTAAAATTGCAGGTCAAGAATAACTTCCTACCATATAAGTCTGTCACCCTTAATGTCTTTTTCAAGACAACTTTATCACTGATTGACAGTGGCCTGATGCTGTAGCATCAATAATTTGTAAATAAGTTTATTATTTACAATTAGCATCTAAAACATCTTTTTTGCGTGCGAACAAGCTTGAATAATTATTATTCATATATCGAATTTATTGCTAAAGCAAAATATTAAAATTAGTAAAAAAATAGTAGTATATTATATTTTGAACTAATATAAGCATAAATCAATAGATAAAATATTTCAGCTAACTAGTAATTAATATTTTTGTTATGTATTTAATTTTTTCAAAAATATATACAATATTGATACATTTGTATTTACTAACAAGACATAAAAAGAAAATATGATTTCAAATATTAAAAGAATGATGATTATTAATTAAAATTGAATATTATCTAAAATTAATGAATTGCAGATATAAATAATAATCTGATTTGAATAATTATAATCTAGTTTACTATTGTTAAATTATATTAATTTATTTTTTAAATGTTTAATTAGATATAAATAAGATTTAATAATTTAGATATAAATAATAATCTCTAAATAATTTGTAATAATTATAATCTAGTTACTTGTTTATTGTTAAATTATATTAATTTATTTTCTTAAATGTTTAATATCTTTTTTTGAAATGATTATGGTATATATACTAACTTTTCTATACTTTTCTTATAAGAAAAGAATGTATTTTGTTTAATGAATAAAAAATATTATTTAAAAATAATAATAATAGTAACAAAGTTTTTTCAATTTTTTTAAATATTAAAACAAAATTATTTTTTGCGATCCATTCTCGCCAGGAAAATATATAATTATTATTATAAAAAAAATTATAAAATTACAAATAATCAATCACATTACTACAAAAAAAAATTGAAAATATAGCAATTAATATCAAAATTACTCAATTTTTATCAATCTTTTATTCATATTCTTTCAAACACAATCTTAAAATGAAAGAATTCGAAAAGATTTGATAATTTTAAACATTTAAATGTGTTTTAAACAAAGAATACATTTCTTAAAGTAAAGAGTGATTCAGAACACGATAAAATTTCATATGATATGGTTTATCTAGTAGTTTCAAAACATCAATGTCGATAGGATCTGGCATCGTGATGATAATCGTGACAAATGATAAAATGAAAATTCAGAAAAAGAAAAGTATAAAAGCAAAGACAATCAGGATTTCATCATTTCAAAAATTACATCCTCAATCCCTTTTGTGGCGTGTGTATACGCACAATAAATTTATGCACAGCAGTCAGCGACGCGTAAGCATGCCAACACAGGCACAGTTATCCAAGTACCACCCGTTATTCACATGGTAATCAGAGTGTTAAGCAATAAATTACCTGCATTACTGGGAAATATCGATTCGGCTAGGAAGAGGGCGTACGCGACCACTGCAGTTCGATGCAGTTCTGCAGTTTGTGCCAAAGGTTAAGTGTACCTTTGTAACGATTTAAATTCTTAGAGAAATTGTAGTTTTTTTTATTAAGGTTTATATTTATGTAAAAAGCGAATATTAGAAAATTATTGTAGAGTCTGGAATATTATTATAAAATGTTAAATTTTTATAGTGAAATTTTTACAGTAATGATTATAATAATTATAATTATTTTTTTTTTCTCTAGAATTTCTAGTTCATATAGATAATAATTATAATATTATAATAATATTCGAAATAAAATAGTCATAAATCAAAATCTTACTAAAGGAGATTAAGAAAAGAATATGTATTAAACAAATGAAGAAATAAAATATGTAAAATATATAATATATCATTTTTTATCTATATATATATATAATATTTTATAATATTTTAAATTATGTCTTATTGTCTATATATATTATGTCTTATATCTAAAAACAATGACACGCATAACAAAATTGATTCTTAATAAAATTATCTTTATAAAATAAATTTATCATTGATTGAACTATATTATTTAAGAATTTTTTACCATATCTTTTCTTATATTGAATACACATAATATTGAATATATTTGAAGAAACTACATATCATTATCTTGAAGATTCTTTAAAATTATATTTGCCTATGATAAAAATAATTTTTATTAATTTATTATTAACAAAAATAATTTTGATAATCTACTTTATACATTATGTAATTACATTTTAATAATATTTACATAACAAAGTAATATTTACATAACAATGTAATTTATATAACAAGTAAGAAAATATAGAATCTCAGTTTGTTTTTTATTATTTTTTCGAAAATTAATGCATTAAATAATTTAAATTTGACTTTAATTTAATCTTCAATAAGTCATAATTTTTGTGATAACAAGCATAAAAGTAAAAATTTATTATAATATTAATGATACGTTTAATTTTAGAAACATTAAAATAAAATTCAATTATATGAATATCTATGAAGCGCAATTATAGAATCTTTTTCCTCTTAAAAAAAAAGAGAAAACGAATTTTAATATTAAAATAGCAAATTTTTATCGAAATTTATTTTATTATATTCTTAAAGATTCAATGGATTATTATTAGTAATAAATTTTACTTTGACGTTAGCAAATGCAAAATAATTATGATTTATTGAATTTGTCACCTTGTTACTTTAAAAAATTTATTAAATTTATGATCTGTTGAAATAATGATTATTGATGGTATTAATTCATATATATTCTTATTTCTTATAATATATTTCTCATAATATTCTTATATCTTTATATCATAATATTTTTATTTCTTTAACATGTATATATCTAATTATAAAAATTTTTTTTCAAAATTTTTTAAATATTCTAACCGTACGTGAAAAATGATGATAACATGATTTTAGTTCAAAGCTACATGACCTCTATTTTCTAATGTTACATGTAATTTTTTATATCACATAATATTTTTATTAATCTCCATCATTATCTAAAAATTTCCAATTATTCTATTATGAAATTTTAATAAAAAATATTTGTTAATATTTATAAAAATAAAATAACATTTAATTTTTTATATCACATAACATTTTTATTAATCTCCATCATTATCTAAAAATTTCTAATTATTATGAAATTTTAATAAAAAATATTTGTTAATATTTATAAAAATAAGATAATATTTAATACATAAAAATGATTTCTTTTCAATTATTAATTTAAATCATGATATGCCGTGCTGTATTGTGCACATGCGCCGTGGTGTCCTTCGAAGGTTGAAAGCCTTCTGGTGCGCAACCGCGGTAAATCATTCTGTCGCATGGTGCGTTATCCGCGCGAGCGCGTGCATCCATGCAAACCATGGCCTCTGTATGTCAAAATATTGTTGCCGGATTGATAATTAGCCGCGATTCTGGGCCACGTGTATGGCAATTGGAAATTATGCTCTATGAAATGATTGAACTTAGAAATAAAGAAAATTATGATATATGATATTAAAGATTGTACAGAAAAGATCGTAAATTTGAATTGCATGGAATTTGGAAAGCAATACTAATATTTAATGATTAAATATATGAATATATAATATGAAAATTCATATATCTTCTTTCATAAATATTGAAGATCTTTGAATAATTTATTTGAGGACATTGAACGTAATTATAATACTTTATAGGAATGATTTTATTAGGCAGTTATATAATATGTTTAACTTTCTTATACTTTATTCATTTTTATTTTTACGTACAATATTGTTATATATTATTTGATATTATTTATAATCACTTCTTTAATTCATTATAGTAGTTATACTATATATTCTATTATAAATATACAATAAAATTATTCTAAAACATCCTTTCATTTATCTAGTTATCTTAATATTATATTTTCGAATTATATGATTTCATATATCTAGTTTTTATATTTAATTATTTTAGTTTTTATAATTTTTTATAAATCTTGCTATATCATAAAATAAAATGAAATTAAATCTATTTACAAGTATTATTAATATACTTGAAGAACAATTTTATATACAGTTTGGTTTATATATATAATGTAAGTACACTTTTTCATTTCATGTAATTATTAGAAGCCTTTGAAATTTCTTACTGAAAAATTCGCAAGAAGTAACATTGCGTGTCATATCTACATTACCTTGATCGATATTTTCAAACACTGCAAGCTTATTTAACGTTATCTATATGAATATTATTTAGATATATTCAAATTAATAATAAAATCATTGATTTCAATTATTAACAGAAGTTAAATATTTTCAATGTAATTAAAATAAACTTTGATTAAAACTAAATTAAATGCTTTTATCTAGATTACAATTGGTTTCGATTTTTTCTTTTTCCTATTTTATTTGCTATTTGATGAAATAACAAATATTTTATTTTTCTAAATTTCTTTGAAAATTTAGATTGATATTAAGAAAAGAATTATAATTACTGGATGTTTTTTTTTCAAATATCAATTCTTTCGAGATAACCATTGTTCATAAATACAATATTATTTATCATTAACAGAAAATAATCATGTTGTTAATAATTATATAATTGACATAATTTATTAAATCACAAAAATAATTGAACATTTTTTACAAATAAAAACTATTCCCTTTAAATTATTTATTTATTATTATTTTATTTTAATTATTATTTATTTATTTGTTAGTCAACATTACAAAATGTCTTTTTATTTCTTTATCTACATGTATCCATCCAAAACAATAATAAAATTCAATATTTAATCAAACAAGTTAAACGCAGATGGATAAAAAGCGAATATAAATCGCGCAAATAAATCGAGCGAAAAACGAATCACTTTAGCCGTTTCCAAGTAATTGTCGTGGCGTTACCTGGCGAAAATGCAATCGTTGCATGCAGATGATAACGCGTCGAACATGTGACGATACTTACGCAACCAATCGTTTCTTTTCTCTCAGTTAGATATGACAAAGAAGGATTTCTGAATGCATAATTAATGCGGAACTCACGACATTCGTATTTATTCATGATTTTCATGTTTCGTTTCCATAATCATTATTGCTGAAAAATTCATCGAAAATCCATGATATAATTTTTTTATAGATTTTTTAAAATTATAAAAATAATATTTTATACGTTTAATTTGATAACAAAATTTTTTAATAAATTTTTAATATAATAATAATTTTATTATATAATTATATTATACAATTAATAATAATATAATAATATAATAATAATAATAATATAAATAATTTTTAATATATATATTAAATTTTTAATATATATATATATTTTNGATTGTATATATATTTTGTATATATTTTTATTTTTAATTATTTTTAATTATTTTTTATTAAAATTTTAATTAGAATAGAATTTTCTATTATAAATTTTGTATCATATTATGAAAATAATGAAATATATAGATAGTTTATTATAATCATAATTATTATTTTTGAATAAATTATCATCCTGATTTATATTAAAATAGAGATAAGATTAAAAGATTAACACATTCATTCTATAACGTTACAAATTTCTATTATATATTTTTTTAATATATGTATTGATATATATATTTTAAGATATTTTTAAAATATATATTATTAATATATTTGAGAAATTTTTGAAGAATCGATTCTTACAAATCGACTTTGATAAAAATTGATATATAAAAATGTTAGTTAAAATTTATTTATTAAGTTGTAAGCAATTTAAACTTGCATTAAATAAAAATAAAAACAGAATGAAATAGAGATATAAAGTTGAAAAAGATAGAATTATCTCATTTCATCTAATGTAAACTTCAATTTTTTGCAATTAAATAAATAAGTTTTAACCAATATGTTTGTATATTAATTTTTATGTTTTTATTTTTGCTTTGACTCTTAAAAACAATCTTCTAAAAGTATCCTATAAATATATTAACATTCTGTATATGACCTCAATAATCTTGATTGTAAAAGGAAAATGAAAATTATAAGTTTTGAACAAAAAAAATCGTAATAATATTCATATGTCGTATAAAAACTATATATTAATTATAGCTATTACTAATTATAACTATATATTAATTAATAGCATTATGTGAAAAAGAAAGAAAATTCAATCAGAAATATAAAAATATTAAGAATACAAAATATATTAACCCTATATTTTAAACTTATAAAATCAAGTTTACAATCGATGCAAATAAAATGAAATTTTGATAAAATTAGATAACCTGTTCAAATGTCACGTCAAAACGTCAGATATCGATAATTTTTCAAAGGAATTCCAGCAAGATTATTCATTAAAAGTGATATTGTTATAAAAGCATGATAGGAATAAATCAAAAATGGAAAATAGAAGAGAAACTAAGAATCGCGCCGCAAAGATGCAGGAACTGTAGAAAATGTACACCGACGCGACTAAATAGCCTCGAGTATCAAATCACTCATAGTGAAGGACCATTTAAGGCCTCATGCTATAAGCAATATCTCTCAGTGATGAAACTCTATCTGCAATATAAAGACTAAAACGATTAACGTATTAGAAGATTTTAGAACTGGATCGACTAAATTACAAATCAATAACAACCATGTGTAAAAGGAGTTTATTTATCAATTATTAACATATTTTTTCATTTATTTTATTTTAATTTATTTAATATTAATTTTTCATTTATTTTAAAAACGAAATTATAGCATGTTTCCATTTTCATATGTTAATTATTAAAAGTTGTTGCTGCAGGATATATATATATATATATATATATATAATTAA
>NW_006264045.1:929834-932961 GCF_000469605.1 Apis dorsata
TCATTTGTGTTAGTTGCAAGGAAGATTGAATTTTTTGATATAATTTAAAAAAAAAATAGTTTCTTTTATTTCTTTGATAAAAAATACATAAATATAAATTTAAAATATTATAGATATTTTTTAAATAAAATTAATATTGTTCTTTGTAAATAAAATCTTTTAAAAATATTCAAAGAAAATTATTTTAAAAATTATTTTAAGAAAATTGAATATATGTAGATGAATGTATATAACAAGTGCATGTAACCAGAAAAAAATAGAATCTAATAGTTGAAGTATCACTTAACTACTTAATTATACACTTTGCTAAAAAAAAAAATACATAATTTCTTGTTACATAAGTACGTATTCATAATTTCCAGAGTACATAGTACTATATGTTATTTCAGAGAATACAGAATATTTCAGTAATTTTTCCAATCAAATTTTATCAATTTCATCTCAAAAGAAAAAATGTCATATGAATATATAATATATGCGAATATATAACATGTGTAAATATACATATTGAAAATATTGTTAAAAAGTTATAATGATAAAATGAAATATGAAATGAATGATAAATAATATCTGTTATTATTTATAAAATTTAATTAGATATTTGAAGCAATATTTACAAATAATAGTTCAAACAATGTCATGATCTTTTAAAAATCCATTTACAACTCCATTTCAAAATGTCCATCATTTTTGTCAATATAAATTTGACAATAATAAAAAATTGAATTCAAAATTGTTTAAATTTAGTTGATTTTGTTTTATTTCAACGAACAAAAATAATATACATTTTGAAATTGAATTGTAAATGAAATTATAAAAGATTATGATATATTCTGGTAACTATATAATATATGTAAATATATATATATATAAACTTTATAACTAATAATATATATTATTTATCGTTCATTTCATTTTATTATTATAACTTTTTAACAATATTTTAAATTACATATATTTATATATTTATATTTTTTTATATTTTAATAGAATACAAATAAAGTTTAGTTGGAAAAAGAGACAGAAAATATATATATATTTCATATATATTTTTATATATATTTCTAAACTTTCTAAATAATTTCTTTAAATTAATAAAATTAAATCATAAGAAACTTGAATAAAAATTGATATCACCATTATAAATATTGTAACAAAACAAAATAAATATTATTCTAAATAAATAGAAACTTTATAAAAATTGATATTCTTATCCAAAAAAATTTTTTAAGTATTTACATTACAATGGAATATAATTTCTAAAAATTTCCTTAAAATTATTTAAAAGAATAGAAGCCAATGATTTTCATTGAGGAAAATAATTTCATTGATTCTAAAATAAATATTGCTAATAATCTGCTTATTATTTATTACTATTATATTAAGTTCGATTTTGCATGCGAACGTGCACATAAATAAGTCATTATAGAGTTAAAAATCAAACAAATCCTTTAAAAAAGGATGATGAATGTCATTTGCAATATAATCACAAATTATGATAATCTTATCGCATACAATACGCAACTATTGTATATATTGTATATTGTGATTTCACTAATCATTATCTTTTGATGAGGAGTAAAAAAGGAAGAAATAGAGAGACATTATTAAATTTTGATAATTCGTTGAATTATTGAATTTTTGTACGATATTGCTATTAATTTGAACAGATCAGTTGAAATTATCAACAATTATACTGTTTATTATTCATTGGGGAATTCCTGTCATAAATATTTTTCTTTTAATAGGAAAGGTGCATGTTGCGGCCGAATTGTTTGAAAATTCAGGTACTTTCAGAAGTAAATAAAAGAATATTTGCTTGCCTCAGTACATCGTTTGCACTAAGGGTCGTGAACACAGGTAGAAAAAAAAAAATATACCGTTATACTCCGTTCTTCTGTAAGAACCATGATTTTCTTTGGATGCGTTCCCTTATTACTTTTTGGTCAGTAAAATTTCAAGAAAACAAACGAAATTAACAAAAACCACTATGTTAAATATTATTTTATTCGTTATAAATATAAATAGATATACATCATTATGAATCATCTACATAATATATTATAATCATCTACATATTATTAATACATATTATTAACATATTATGATATGTCATTATAATTAAATATATTTAAAAATTACTTAATTTTTATAAATAAATAAATATATATATTATAATTATATAATTTATAATTCATAATTTATTAAAATTAAAAATTTCTATATATTTTCTTATATTTTCTCTTAAATAAAAAAAAAAATATATAAAAAATTTTAAAAATTCCTGGAAATACTTATCAAAATTTCTCTAATTTTTATCATTGAACAATTTCTGATTCATAGTCTTAGATTTCATTGACAAGAATTTATATATGTATGTATTTATAAGTATTTATATATGCATTATTTTAATAACTCATATAAATGTTATGTTATATTATTTAATGTTATATGTATTATAAATGTTATGTTATGTTATTTAATATGTTGTAGTCACTGAATAAATCAATACATGGGACATCATACATTTATATATCCGAAATGCGACAAAAAAATCAAAAGAAGATAGAGCAATTAATAAAAGAAGAAAACAAAAATGATCCTATAAACGGTTAAAAAAGAGAAAATAATAATTCTTAAATACAAATTTAGATATGGAATAATTGGTGTAAGAATGGAAGTCTTCAATGCAAATTTTCAATGCAAAATACTATAAGTCTCTGTTTATTTCCCACGCTACACAATACATAATATTTTTACGCACGATTATAATGTATAATTTTTTCATATCGTTTCGAATCATTCTTATTATGTTAAATAATAATTTACTATATTTTGAACCATTTATATAAGTGAAGATTGATATTCATACATATTTTAAAATTATAAATAATTAAATAATAATATTGTTATGTGCTATATGATAATTAATAATAATTAAAATTTATTAAAAATTTTAATGAAAACTAAAAATATAGTAAAACTAAAAAACTATAAATATAATATTAACTAATATAAACTAATATAATATTAATATTAATATATTATATATTAATATAAATAAAATTATATAAAAATTATATAAAATTATATATAAATAAAATATTAAAATTATATAATAATTGAA
>NW_006264045.1:933239-948528 GCF_000469605.1 Apis dorsata
GTGTCATTTATAAATTAATAAGATTTATTAAATCTTTCTTACACAATGAAATGTTATAATTTAAAATATATTGTTATACTTCAAAAATCGTTATTTTAAAAATATAAAAAAACATATATAAAATTATAAGAAAAATTATTTGAATTTTTAAGATGAAATATATTTTAAAATTTAATTGAAAATATAAAATTAAATATGCATAAATTATGAAATAATGCATCGCTAAAATTTCAATTCTTTTAAAAAAATCATATTGTTTATTACATATTAAAAATTATATTATTTATAAAATATATATTTGTTTAGTATTCTATGGTATATTTCTATTTAGTAACAAAAAAGAAAAAATTAAAAAATAACTAAATAAAATTCAATTAATTTATTGAATTCATGTATTTATTAAGTTCTATTCTTAATTTATTAAAATTATATAAATTCGAATTTCAAATAATATGTTTGCTGTCTTGAAATACTTAAACTTTCTCTTATGCCGAATTCAAGTTAACACCCTTCTCGAATTTGTTCTTGAACTGACTAAGATCAAACTTCGTGATACATAATGGAGTTATCCGATTGATATCCAAGCATCCAAAACTTCTAAATTTTCAAATACAATGTCGACTTAAATTGTAGATATAATAGATTAGTGTTGTAACGAATCTATAAAACAAAAAAGCTATTTAAAGCTATATTAGAAACCATTTTTTTATAATAATTATAAATATAAAATTTTATTATTTAACGTATATTATGTTATTATATATTATAATATATTATATTATCTAATATAATATAAATAATCTTGAAAAAAGAGAAACAAATAAAACTTTCATATTTTTTTGAAAATAATTAGAAAGGACAATTTGAAAGAATTATTAAAAAAAATAAATATTAAATAAAATTGATTAATAAATTGATTAATAAGTTAACAAAATTAAAATTAAAAGATAATATTAACAGAATTATAAATTAGTTATATTTGATTTATTACGTTTTGTTATATTTCTCATATCCATACATATATTGACATGATTGTAATCTGCGACAAGGCAACACTGCAACCGATCTTTCAAGATTGCCATTGAAAAGATGTTCGAGATGACCATGATTGCTTATAACATATATATGCGTATTAATCTAAACATCCATGACACACAACGAAGATTCAAAGAGCAACCTCGTATTCATCAGTTTACAAATATAGGAATAATGCGTGAACTGACCCATTATCATTTTATATATATATATATATGTATATATTTATGTATATGCTTTATACTTATGTATATTTGATGAGCACACGCGCTTGAATAACTTAACATGAAATCCCGTTTTAACATTCCCGATCTACTTTCTATCGAAGAATATATCAAAACATATTAACGAAATGCGCGTTTTTTAAAAATAAGGAACTATATATTACTATATATTAGCAAAAATTTATTTTAAAATTTATTTAAGAAAAAATAATATTTAATATTTTGTAAATTAAATTTATTAGATTTTATGAAATAAATTCAACAATAAAAATTTATAAAATAAATAAATAAAACGAATAATAAAAATAAAAATAAAAAAAACAAAGTAAACAATAAAAATATTTTATTAATATTATTTATAATTGATTTACAGTTGATTTTTCACAGATAACATTTCAAAACAATACATAAGATTCTCCGCAAATTGTTTAACTAATTTTAATTTGCTCGACTAATCGATCTTGTTTGTAACAAGTTCGCGTTAAACATCCCATTCGAAGCAATCGACTATCCGTGCTAATCGACACGGCATAGAATAGCATATACGCATGTACGATATATACCACATCTATAGAAACATGCATACCCGTTCCTACATAAGTTCCGGGCGGAACGTAGAAATGCCACATGCACCTCGGTTTCGAAGGGGCTGCGTACGTCCCGGTAGCGACAACAACAGCGCGGGAGCAGCCGAGAACGGAAGACGGAGGGCGCTAGTAAAGAAAGAGAGAATGCATAATAGAAACAAAGAGAAAGAGAGAAACAAGAACAAAAGAGAAGAAATAGACATATATGCTCGTTTCTCAGATCGAGCAGTATGCACGAGAACAAGAGAAGAGGACAGCGGTGATGTTACAGGGAAACCTTTTCCCTCTATCGCATGACTCCACCCACACGCTGCCACCGTCGTCGTCGAGGCGCACAATCTGGCAACAGTGGCTCGCTATAACCGATATTGTGGCCGTGGATTGAATGGAGGGGAACTAGCTCAGGTCAAACTTCCCCACCGGCACGACAACCCCTCGGTCGGAAGAGCGACCCCTCGCCTCTGTTCACTCTCCATCATTTCTCACCCCACCCAACCCTTTGTATCCTTCTCGATTGCTATCCATCTGCCTTCTTCCTTCCTTTTCTTCCCCCACCCAATTGAACTGCATCTCCTCCCCTTTCCTCTATCCCCGTAGCTTCTATGCTTGTCCTTCGTACTCGGTCGTATCCCCACCAACTATACCTTCGACTGTCTGCGCTCTATGGAGTGGCACATGCGTGTGCCGCAGTGTTCGTACGCTGTGCGTTGGGTGCGATTGTGGCGTGTTCCTACTAGATGGCGTCGTGTACGCCTGCGCCTGTTACATGCGCACGTATAACTCCCACCGTTTCATCCAACCTCACCACTACCATTAATACCTTCATCGTAGCGTAGCTTTAATACTAATACTAACAACGAACAGTACTACTACTGTAATATCATCGTGCCTGCTGTTCTTATACTCTCTACTATCAATATGCGTTACCACGCACACGAAGAAATATTCATATGTGTGATACAAGTCGTACGTGGATCGACGGCAGGCACACACCGTGAATATACAGAACATAGATACACAACGGACCGATAGAGAGCGTGCGAAAAGAGTGAGTGAGATAGATTATTATAAGCGAGCAAGGGAGACGGAAGAAGAGAGAGCAAGTAAGACCAATGTTGGCCCCAACAGCCTCTCACTAGACAGTATTACTTTCAACCGTTTAGCGGGGCCAATGCTACCCGGCGCGGAGTAGTCAGTCAGCCGAGCAGTCAGAGTCAGCCGTCCGCGAATACTGAGAGGACGCTCTCTCTTCGTTCATAAGTATCATCATCAACGATCATTCACGCGACGATTTTTTAAATGTGTCATTATTGTCCTCGAAACTTCTGTTGCTGCTGTTGCTCCTGTCGTTACTATCATTATTAATGTCGTCATGAAAATTTTGCTAATAGTTCGTCGTTGCCATTGTACCATCAGTACATCTGTGATAGACTGTGAAGCATATGAATAGCATAATCAGTGAATATAAATAAAGTTTATAGACGTGTGTGAGATAAAAAAAAACAAAACCGCAAGCAAATAAACTTTGTAGGACAAAAAGAAAAAAACAAAAATAAGGAAAAAAGTACATAACTTTTGTGTGTATAAATGTTATATAATTGTCAATATTTATTTAGAATTAACGTGATATCGAAATAATTTCAAGAGACGCTGTTCAATAAAGTTGTGCTGTTGCTGCCACAAGGACACAATACCGGTGCCGACCACGAGCAGTGGAGTTTTACCCTCTCTCACATCCGAGTCGCACGCGCGTGCAACACTCTCTGGTGGGTTCTGCACATTCAGCTTGAGTCGTGAAGCGTGTTCTCGCTTGTTTTGTCGTTGTTATGACGAGGTGATGAATAGACGAAAGCGTTGCAGTGTCGAGCAACGTAGTGATCGTGCTCGTCGTCCTGATGGACGATGACAATAAACGTAGACAGTTTTCGTGGACGCAGAGAAATGTGCATGTTGTGATTTAGTGTTTTCTTTATAATATTCAATTTACCTCGAAAAGGATTGGATTATACCATAAATAAAGTGTATCAACTAAGGATAATGCATCTCTGTATCATTTTTTAGGTAAGTACAGATGATTATTAGATGATTATTAGATTATTAGATATATTATTACAGATATATGCAAGTAATTATTTATTTTCAAAATAATTTCAAAATTATCCTTACTAAAATGATATAATGAATTCAGGATTATAAACGAAATATTTCACGTTTGTTTATAATTTGAAATTTTGATTTCAAAATTACTATTTATAATAAAAATTAGAAATTGATTTTATATATCAATGATAAATCATTAAACAAATTAATATTTTTCATTTAATAATATAACATATATTTATATATATTTCAAACTTTTGAAATTATATCTGAGAAAGAAATAAAAGATCAAGAATGAATTAAGTTCGCAATCTCTTGACTTGTCATTTGCTCATTATATTGCAGTAGTAGATATTTTAACCGGTGAGGCGCTTTCACAACGGGTGATTGTTCTAAAGATGTGTCACTATATCTTACTCGTTTCTCGAGTCGATCCCGGTTAACTATGAGAGAAAGAGTAAGCGGGCAACAAGAGGGAAAGAACGATAAAATGATTTCGCATAGGAGACACGAAAAGAGGCAGAAAGTCACGTCGACTATAATCTTTGATTGTCTAGAGAGCTATAACGCATTATATTCGTATTAACACCTTTAGTAACTACATATAGTATAGTATGATATGCTATTGAATAAGCTTATGACTAACTAGAAACTTATATATATACTTTGATATTTATAATGAATATGTTTAGGTATTTTTATAAAAATAAAATCCATTATATATTACATTTTCTAAAAACAAATAAAAGATATTTATTTAGGAAATATAATATTTATTGTATAGTTATATTATATTTCTGATTATTTCGTATATTTTTATCGATAAGTAATGACTTATTAGAAGCATCCACGATTGTTGCAAAAATCCAATTTTTATAGTTCATTCATTATTATTAAAAATACTCAAATATTTGTTTTTATTTAAATATACGTAATATAATAATCATTAATGATTAATAATATCAATAATGGTAATCAATTATAAAAAAAGAAATATTTATCATTAATTCGCGAATATGTGAAAGAGTAAGTAATTAAAATTGCGCAAATGAACTGGTCTTTTTCAATTATTCATTATCTTGCTTGCCGTGATGATAATGCGATATGACATTGTCACTGACGTTGTTATCAGTCGATGTAAAAGAAAAAAAAAAAAGAAAAGAGAATAAAGAACAAAAAAATATATAATGAAGTGAAAAAATAAATTTGTCAGATTTGAACAAAATATTATGTCTTTGTATATCATATAAAGTATGAAAGATGACAGCCGTGAAAAAAATAAATGAAAAAAAAATGAAAAAATAAATCGAAAATTTTTCAAAGCGAAATTAGCTTTCCCTCGATTAAATAAATGAATGAACTATTGATAGATTTATTTTCATTTTATATAAAAATAAATAAATAATTATATAAAAATAAATAAATATAAAAAATGAATAAAATAGAATAAAATTTTATCGTTTAAATTCTTATTTTTGTGAAAAGCGAAATTGAACATGATTGTCAAGAAATCATGTAATCGATGAATTTTCAAATTCAATGTCTTTGTAAATTAATTTCATTTTAATTTTAAGTAATTAATATGAAAAAAATTTATTTTTTTTTTTTTTACTTATTTTTTTATATATAAAATTATTTTCTCGATAATATATCTCATTCATTTATATTTAATCAGAAAATAATTTTAGTTTATATTTGAAAATTTTTTGAATTTGATTTACTTGAACAAAGTTTCAAATAAAAAAATTTTATTCTATATTTTGGATTTATTTTTTTATATAAAATCATTCTCTTCATTCAATTCATTATCTGTGGAATACTATATGTATATAATTCCTGGTATACTGAGATAATCTTAGCGATATTAAGCACACAATAGATTCTGGTATGCTATCTAATCATTTATCATCAATAGTCAATGCTAAATTATCCTATATTATCATGAATAGCTTTCCGAAATTGTGCTCCTATATATGTATAATCTCGCATTTAAGAATGCCAGTCACTAGTAATATAATCGATAAAGCATATAATTCTCTGTATACGATAACCAGTCACTTCAACAAATCTAAAAACTATGTCAGGATCCCTTGACATTTATGTACTGTTGCTTCGTGATTGCAATCTTATGACATCCCATTTTACTAAGAACTTTTACTTTCTTTTTTATTTGTTATTTCAAAATAGATTTAATTTCTTTTTTATTTTGTTTTTGTTTTTTGTTTTTTTTTTATTTTGTAAAATTAATATTTTATGAGAATGATTCATAATAACGATTTAGATCATTATTATTGATCGCGTTACATGTATACCATAAATATTATTATCATAATTAATAATAAATCCGTATATTATATTATTTATTTTTTACTATTATAAATAATATAATAATATATATTTTAATGAATATTTTTTTATTTAATTGTATAAACTTTTATTATTACTATATAATTATTACTATATAAACGTATTATATTGATAATTGCAATATTTCGCATATAATTCAATAGTACTATTTCTAGTACTATTACAAACGTTGAGCTTCCACCTAATATCGTAGACAACTTGAGTTGGGAAGGGGGGGGGGGAGAGAAATTACTTATCGAATATGCTCTATACATGAGAATATGTACGTGCATTGAACACACTCTGACCATATGCAGAGACGCGGTTGTTCGTTATTCACTTTTTTCTCTCTCTCATATTATTATGTCTCTATAGTGCAAACATAAGAAGTCAGTTTCGTTGAAAGCCTTCTAATCTCGATACAGACACCGTTGCGGTGGCACAATATCAGAAATAGGTTTGTTAAAATAAGCGTACACTCGATGGCGCATACCGTATTTCTCAGGGACGTATTACCGTGAGGGGAATTTCTCGATGAATTATTGGTGGGGATATAGTAGAGAGAATGTTTTGTCATATGCAAAATCATATTTTATGCCACACACACTTTGCTCTTATTCATAAATAAATAAGATTGACCACCAATTCATATCTTGTATGTATTGTAATCTAATTTATAGATTTTTTGGATGGCAATCACTTTATTTTCTTTTCAATATCTCTTTATTAACATTGAATTTTACTGTAATAATTATTAAATAATGTAGAAAATTTTTATGCCGTAATTTTTTGATATTTGCACGGCTACCAAAATTCAGAAAATTTTCTATAATTCTCTATGAAAACATCATGTGAAATATGATTGATTTTGAAAAAATTATTATCGTTTCAACAAAAGGAATCGCCATTGTTTATCAAATTAATAAATATTAGTAAGTCAAGAATATATCATCATTTTTGATTGCATATTTTTATAAAGTGGAGGGGGAAAGGGTACTTATTTGTTAAAGATGACTAATAGATGCTTCGGAACTGTTAAAGAATTATGTCAGAAAAATAGCATATTATAAATTCACTTTGATTATCATCTAAAAAGTTGTCAATAAAATTTCTATCAATAATATGTTTCATGTATATTCATATTCCTTTTCTTCAATGAATATTTTCAATAAAACAAGAAAAAATTTCAAAAATTATTGAAAACCATATGAGAATTGTTGTTATATTAAGCAATTTATACTATATATTGCAATTTATTTTAATAAGTTTTAAAGTTCAAGTGATCAAATCCCCTATTAAATGATTCGTGAACATTCGGGAACTTCCGTTGAAATCAATAGGCAAAGAAAACATTTGTAAAAGAACAAGTCGAACCGTATGATCAAATCCTTCGAAGTCGGTCGCGTATATACATATATACCGCTTGCGTAAATGATTGATTTACATGCGACGGAATCCGCTCAGCTGGATTATGAAACGTTTGTTTTGCCGGCGGGAAGCGGTCGCTCGTGACGCTCGCTCACTCCAACGACAATGGGGCAGCCTTCGAACATTATGTCCCCGCACGCGTGTTCAAGGTGAAGCATAATTAAATTTTCATAATTGTCCGTTGTATAATGAGCTCTTAAGACTTTTAACGTATATAGTACACGAATTAAAAAATTTGAATACATTGAATGCATTTGAATCGGTCGCATTATGTCACGATGTGATTATAATTAATATTTTAAATTTTCCAGAAATTCATTATCATTGTTGCAAATCTATTTTTATCTAATTGATTTCTATTTCTGAGAAACAAATATTTCAACAATCAAAGAATATGAATGAATGTTAAACAATTTAAAATTTGAATTTCATTATTTTGAAGAAATTATCTTTTAATTTTATAATAATGAATAATAAACTTCATAGAAATATTTCTAAATAATGTATCTTTTTTGTAAGTTTATTTAAAAAATAATAATTAAGATAATAAAAATTGATAATTAATTAATTGAAACAGCACAATAATATTTATTTCGTTTCCTTGATCATGATCGATGCGCATTCGATATATTAAAATTATTATTATTATTATTACTAGTCGCCTAATTCTATTCCGTATATTCATGACAAACAGCAAGCAAGAATGTCGAGATTTCTATATAGACAATGCATATATTTTAATCAATTAGAGAAAATTGTTTGGGAATTGTACTATTACTAGTTAATATTAAACATTAAAATGAATTTTAATATATTTATATATATAATAATTATATATATATTTATATAGATACTATATATAATTATACTGTATATTATCATTATGTGTGTGTGTGTATCTTGGATGATGATGATAATATATATGATAATATACTATAAGACAATTCAGAAATAAAATAATTTATTAAAAGTATTTCTATATTTTTAATAATGTATTTTATTCAACATTTAAATTAAAATTGCATCATTTTTCATTTATATATTATATAATTCATAATACAACTATTATAATCATTTGCTTCTCTCTATTGAATAAAAAAATAAAAAATATAAATAATTATTTCCAATATTCAACGCATATTCAATATTCAAATATAAAAGATGCCAATTCTTCTCTCATATTTCAATTTAATCAGAAATTAATTATATATTTATATAACAGATCGCATTCCATTAACTATTATTAAACTTATCCATTAACTATTAGTAAACTATTTCATATTATTTGTATTATAATTCAGTCATATTATAAATATTAATTAGTTGTTTCTATGAATCGCTATAAAAAACTACAGTTGAAAGTGTAAAAGAAATTGATTACATTCAAGACATGAAAAATATAATTCATTTCATGGTCTACTGATAATCATAAAAAATCGTATATCGAATTTACGCGGAAAGATTAATCGTTATCATAGTGATATGATATGCATTTTATTTTATGATTTATTAGAATGTTTCAAAAAACATGTATTAAATGTATTAAGAAAAAAAAAAAATAATTGAATCTAAAAATTATATAGAAGAATTTTAATAAAATAATTATAATTATAAAACTATTAATTGACCGAAAACAATTATGCATGACAAGGTCACAATTCACTTTATCCAAGAAGACATATTGATTTTAGTTGTCATAATTACAGTTGTTAGTTTATTTTTTCTAATTATCATTTATTGTTGACAATAATCGTGCGTGCATTTAATCATCTGTGCATAATCATGCGCGGAGTCACAATTTGAAATATAGGGAATAAAATTCATAAACTAAATTAATAAACTTTATGACTTAGAAAACTTCTTAATTTTAATATTGCAATATATATTTATTTTTTTTAAAAATTAAGTTATTAAAATAAAATAAAAATAAAATTTGGAAATTTTAAAAACTTCTATTTTATTTCATATTTTATATGTAATGAATATATATACATGTAACTATATATATTTTAAAAAATATTCAGAAATGATTTTCAATAGAAAATTAAAAAATAGTTAATTTATTAGAATTTAAATATTGCAATACATATTTATTTTTTAATTACAACAATCTTTTTCATTATTTTGAAATTATAAAGAAAAAAAATGGAAAATATTTATAAAACAAAATTTATAAAGATTGTTAAGATTGTCAAATTTGAACCAAATTGGGAGATGATATTAATGAAATATAAATTTGATATTTTAGAATATCAAATTTGCTTGCTTTTTAACTTGATGATCTAATATTTTTATTTATATCTAATCTTTATTTTTCTTGTACGTTGCAAAGATATATAATTATCTCGTTACTTTTGTCTGGAAAAAGAGCTTAAGAAAGTACTTTGTAATCCAGAATAATTAATATAACAAATGGAAACATAGTATCTTTTATAATATAATATAATTCATTTATTTCCGCACGTGCGAGTAGATTCGCGATTATTTAAAATTAACAAGCTTGTTGTACATGGAATATATATCATGTATGTAAAATCATATCAAATGATGCTATTGTTGCCTTAAATATGTTAGTGTTAATTTTGACAATTACATTAACAATATTAATTAGCTATAGAATTTATTATTTGTATATTTA
This sequence comes from Apis dorsata, assembly GCF_000469605.1. Taxonomy (NCBI): domain Eukaryota; kingdom Metazoa; phylum Arthropoda; class Insecta; order Hymenoptera; family Apidae; genus Apis; species Apis dorsata. The sequence continues at coordinate 943,598 of NW_006264045.1, forward strand.
TTATTTATATATTTATTATTGTATATTAACAAAAATATATCTTGATTTAAAGTTGTAACAAAAGTAATTATTATAATCTATAGCTTTATGATTGAGATTTCATTTGAGCATATATCTAATCATAAAAAATATTTCCTACATTTCTAATCTCTATCATCTATGCTTTTTAATTTAGATAGTCATTTCTATCATCAATGCCCTGATATACATTAAGTTATTAAGTTAAATATCAATATATACAAATTTTTTATAAATTTGTGTTTATTTGTTTTATCATTGTTGATAATGAAACAATCAACATTATTTTGGTGTTTCAAGTTGTACAAATGCGTATTATATTTTCTCTATTTTTTTCTCTCTCTTTCTCTCTCTCTGTATATATATATATATATTACATATATATATATATACATATATATATTATATATTATATATTATTATATCAAACTATAAACAAATTCTGAAAAATGTTTTTCGTATAGTTCGAGATAATTGTCTCGATTTGTCCAGTAATAAATGATTTCCAGTGTATCTTTTTAATTTCTAAAAATTGTATTTTCTTGTTTGAATCTTTACGTTTCTTTATTTAAATGATTTAAATTCTTTATACATGAATTATTTTATAATCCTTTAATAATTGTGATATTGTGTAATTTAAGATCTTCAATTCTTTATTTCTTTAAACTATTTTTATCAATAACAAAAATTGTATTACTAATTATGATTTCAAATCTACATTTAATTAATATTTCTGGAATTAAAATAATAAAAAAAATTAAAATAAAATACAGAAATAATTATTAATTATAAATTAATTATAATATTAATTATAAATTAATTAATTATAAATAATTTAATAAACGAATTAATTAATGTAATTTTTAAAATAGTTTTCACACAAATTGATATTTCATCACGATTGATATTTTATTGTTTCTATAGTTTCTATAAGCAATATATACAAATATTATATATCTATGTCGAAGAGAAATTGTCGTTGCTCAGTGTTTTCTTTATTTGTCGTACAGGATACATTGCTGTATTACAGTGTGTACCGAATCGAGTGATATTTATGTACGGTCAAAAGGGTTAAATGTTCTGGGAAAGTTTCCAGAGTAACGATTGGCCCCTGGCTTCCGTGATTTCATCATCCACCAATCAACGCCCTGAAACAACTTTCTCCGAATCCTGACAGGACGACGGGGCCTTCCTTCGCGTGGTTGCACACGCGTGTCCGCATTTCTATTTACAGAAATGCATTCTCCAGGAGAATTTACTACATGTCAAAAAGCGACATGACGTAAGACGTGTAACAATTTGCCGATACAAAGACGATTTCGTCATTGAAAATATGTACATGTAATATCGTAAATGGAGATTCGCATTTGATATGCAAAAGTTAGCAATATTTATAGGAAATTTAAAATTTCGCACACAGGAATTTATAATTTTTTTTTATTAATTTTATTTTTATAATACATATTGAGATTAAAGTAGATGATAGACATAGATTCGAATTTTGATGTTTAAAAGTAATATTTTAACTTTTAACTATAACGATAAATGTAACTATAAACGATAAATGTAAACAATTTAAAAAACATTTAATTGAATATTGTAATATAAAATATTATATAAATATAAAAAAAGTTATTTTTATTCTAATTCAAACTAATATAATATAACATAAAAATAAGTACATAGTAGAGTAAAAAGTAAATATTTCGGATATTATATAATTTTTCGGATATATATAATTGATAAATTACTTCTGTCATATTTTGAGATATTATTTGGAAGTATGTGTAATTTATAAAAATATAGTTATCTTCATAAAATTAAAAAATTATTAATAATTTAATTTTTAGTTTAACTTGTTAATTATCTTAATAATTAAAAATTTATAGCAGAGACAATAGATTTTCTTATAAAATTTATTTAATTCTTTCTAACATTAAAAATTTGTAAAATTATTTGATCTTAATAATTTTCGAATAATTACTTAAGCTAAAAATTAAATAAAACAATTAAGAATTTAATCAATATGTTTTATAATTATATTTTCTTTAATTGATACAAAAATGTTAATCACATTTTCTTGATGCAAACATAATGAACATAAATTAACATTTTAATTAAAATTTCATAATTATTTAATAAGTTGATATTAAACAACACTTTATTAACATGTTTAATAAAAAATTTAATAAATTTTTTTATGTATATTATCACATTTTAATGGTTAGAATCACTTCAAAATATAATCAATAAATATTTAAAATCTTCTTAATTCAATTTTTTTTATTTTAAAATATATGTGCTTTCAAATACAATAAAATAAATAAAAATTTAAAAAAATAATGAAATAGAAAAAAAATATAATAAAATAGATATAATAAAAATAATGAAAAATATTTTTGAAAATTCTAGAAATATATATGTAACAAAAAATATTTGAAAATTAAATAGAAAATTAAAGAAGGAGTAACAAAAATTAAAACTTTCATGAAAAATATTGCTATAATATCTTACCATAGATTTTAAACGTAATAACGTGATATTATTCTTTTCATAAAACTGTAACGTGACACCAATTGCTGAGGTTTGCAAACTCTTTTCATTTATGCAGCGTCATATATATTATAGCTCATAATATTAAATTGTCATGATATTATTCTAGAATTGTGATTCTTACATAATAACGAAACATATCATCTAATTACATTATTTGTTTTTTATAAATAATCTAATTAGGAATTATATAATTATATTTTAAAAAAATACAAAAAGATTTTTAAAATTAAAAAAAAAATTTTTTTTATAAAAAATCTCGTAAAAAAAAAAGTTGAAATCAAATTATTAAATTTTTTAATCTTTTAAAGAAAAATCAGAAAATCTTGTAAAAAAATGTTGTAAAATAATGCAAAATGATTTAGAAAAAACAATAATAGAAATTACATTACAATAATAATATTTTGTTATATAATTATAATGGAAAATTTCATTTCTGTTTCATTTCGCATCTTTATATCATTAGTCACCCATCAACGTGAACTGAATGAAAGATATATTATGATTAATATGATGCTTAACATGTTAATAATTTTAGAGAGAAATTTCTATATAAACTATACAATATATATAAAATATACAAAAAAAAACAAAATACAAATTTCATCATATTATAAATAAATTTGTTTTATTAATGTTTTATTTAAATAATCCGAATTTTTAGAGCTTGTGAGAGTTAATTTCATAAAATACATGTTTGATAATTTTACAGAATAAAAGCAAGATTTCTCTTTTGCTTACGATTATTCTTATTATTGGCCACTATTGTAAAGGCGAAATCTTTTTTGTGTGTACATGGCTTTCCCACTTGGTATTCGAACGGAAGTCCTGCTTGGTCCAATCTTATAGTTTTCGACTTCTTTGTAACAGGCGACAGATGTTATTTCCGTTTATACATGTATACATATATATTCTGTATTGCGCACGTGTCCATTTCGAATATGTAGAAGCGATTCAAGAAAAGTAACTGAAAAGGAAACAAATCTTTGACTCTTCTTCGTAAATTATGAACTAATTTTAACTTATATTATTATTAATTTTTTGATTAAAATATATATATAAACTTAGTATAAATAATAAACTTAGTATTAATTTATATTGAATTATTATACATTTAAATTATTATTTAAATTATTATTTTATTTAATAATTTATTCTTTAACAAATGTTTTAATCGAATTATATTTTCATTTTTCGCAATAAATAGGATATTTTATTTTATAATTTACTATATTTTATTATTTTATTTATTTTAAATAAAATTTTTACATAGCATATATTTTAAAGAAAGAATATTCTTAAGAATTGTATAAGGAGATATATTATGATAATGATTTTTTTATAATTCTTAAATTAATCATTAAAACTCTAAATCCGTATTAGATATTGAAATATTGAGTCTAAGTATTTGAATCAAATACTTATTATTTTCTTTCAAATATTTTATCATGATAACTGAAATATAATAGAATTTTTTATTTTCTTATTGATTTTAATTAAAAAAGCAATTTTAAAAAGACATGAACAAAATCAACAATAACACGAACATCAAGCAAATAAACCTATAATTGCTAATGTAATCTGCTTACAAGCTGTTTGTTAATTCAGTATAACAGTATAAATAGTATGTAATATTTTTGCGATTTAGAAGAAGAAATTTTTTTAAGAAAAAATACAAGTTTGATTACTTGATTTAACGAATCTAATATATTCATAGACACATATAATTGACCGAAAGTATCGCATCTATAAATAAAATTACATTTACTGCTGTATATGGAATGAATAGAAATGTCATACTCTCTTCTTCTTCTTCTTAATCTCATATGACTTTTTGTCAATGAATTATATTATATTAATTATATTAAATTCGTGATTTGTCTAGTATGAATCCAACATAATTGAGCAACATAATTGATAGTTTAATGATAATCATTAGCATAAGAATGAGAATCATAATCATAATCAATTGCATGAGAAACAAAAAATTATATGAACCACATGCATAGAATATGTGATTATTTATCTTAGTATTATTTATATGTATTATTTTGGTGTATAGAAATATTCAATTATATTAAGTTCAAAAAAGCGTTTAAATATCCGAGTCGAATATATTCTTATTATTCAAATTTAAATTAAATAAATATCCAGATATTCGGATATCTGAACATAAATTTTATAGACATTTAAGGACATATTCAAACTACATTTATAAACTCAAGATTTAAATATCCGTAAATCCAAATATATATGATAATATTATTATTATTATTATATTATATATATATATATATATATTATTATATATTATATTATATTATATAGTAAATATTATTATTCTATTATTATTCTATTTT
>NW_006264045.1:948688-958013 GCF_000469605.1 Apis dorsata
TATAATATAATAATATAATATAATAATAATTTTATATTTTATATAAAATGTATTAAATTATTTATGTAAAAAAATCATTACTTTAGACAATATTGTAACTTGAATTTTTTAAAACTTATTGTATGAAAGATAAGAAAGATAAGAAACATGATAAGCTATATTTTATCTGTTTATCTCTCTTTTTTTTTTACATTATCAATTATTTACATTATATTTAAAAATATAATTAATATCGAAAATGTATAACAAATATCACATTTAAAATTAATATTTATCTATAAAGAATTTAGACTTATATTTTTCGAATTTATGAAAATAAAATATAAAACAATCTCCGACAATTAAAATTACAATAGATAGTATGATATTGATATTATTACCATTATAACTTTGGTCATTGTAATCACAAGATTTCTATGGATCCGAAGAAATGAAATTCTCTATATATAAATATTAATGTGATAATTTTTATTGAGCCTAAGTTTAATATTGATTGGGGTATTTAAAACTTATTTTAATTCATAAAGAAGTAACTTTTTGATCGACTTAATTATAATTTGATCCATTATACTATTATATTATTAATTATCTATCATCGCAATATATTTATATTAATAAAAAATGATAATCATATACTTGTGCATATGCTATTGACAATAGTATATATATAAGCGAAATTTTATATAATATTATCAATCTTTTTTTGTAAATATCTCGAAAATTAAAATCGAATAATGGTTACATATAAGAAAACATTATTCAAAATTTTCTACAAATATATTTAAAAATCATCGAAATTGAAATTGTCATCTAAATAATTATTATATATATATATATTTTTTTATTTTATTATATTTATATTTCATAGTTATTTTTTAGAGATTAACTCACAAATTACACATAGATTCGTTTGAAAATATTTGAATTTTATTATTAAAATATGTAATATTAATCAATTATTAAGATATTTATGAATGTTATCCAAGTAATTTGTAACTATTAATTTGGATCATTCATTGAGATATTGCTTGATGAATGTTACTTGTTATTTTTTTACTTTTGAATTATTTCCATTTACAAAAAGGAAAAAAGAAAAGAAATAAAACCATTAAAGATTATAACCTGTAATGTACTTTTGGGATATGTCATAGAAATAAATTAATCATTTGCAAACGAGAGTATAATGGTTATCATCAAATAATGTACACAAAAAACATGCATATATTCATATCGCAAATCAATGTTGCTACAAAAGCTTGGCGAAGAAGTTAAAATAATTTTTCTGAAGACATTTTATATGTTTTTTGTTGTTCGACGATGTTCGACGAAGCATTCTAACGAAAAAATCTATTTCGTTTAGATTCGAATATGAATATTTACAAATGATAGAATCTTTTTATATAATCGGGAATCAATGAGAAATTGTCTTTTAATTGATTGACAAACTAGGAAAAAAAATGTATTGCATTTTTTAGTTAAACTGATTACTATTTTAGAAATCAGTTGTCATTTCTGCTATTTGCATTTATATATGTATTTCTCGTCAGAATTTTATAATTAAATAATATATAAAATTATTATAAAATATAATTTTATAATAAATTTATAAGATTCGTATAAATATAAATAATAATAAAATATTATTCATAAAAATTATTCATAAAAAAATCAAATTTAACAATTATATTTTTGATAAAAAATTCTATGATTTAATAATCTTGAACAAAAAAAATATATGTTTTTTAAGCGCACAATTTGTAATTATGAATGTTAAAAAAAATTTTATATTTTCATTTATGTATTGCATAAAAGATAAGAATTTCTGTTTTTTATTTTTCAATATTCAAAATCAAAGTTCTATATCTTTTCTTTTCTTTTTTTCTCTTTTGTCTATCTATCTTTACTTTTTAGATTCCTCTTCTAAAAAAGAGAAGAAAAAAAAGAATTCTTCTCACGATTTTCTCGGCTAAGTTGATCATGAACATATGTTTTTGTTTATGTGTTACAATTTAATGTTTGAATCTTAAGATTCTCGAATCATTTTTCCCATCCTTCTTTCTATTTGTATTCTGATTTTAATAATAGATAGATTTAATATTGTGTATACATCTAGTACATTAATTTTTGTTCTCCTTGTATGACCGTTTGTTATCTTTACTTACTTTAAAAATATAAATCGGTTTAACAATGTTATGTATAGATTACTTTTATGCTTTCTTGACAAATAAAGTTTCTTATGCTTTAAACACGTTGATGTTAATGCCGATTAATTGTGTTTTATTATTTTATTCAATAGAAATTTCTATATTTAATAATTTTAAAAAATGTAATTGAAATTTTTCAAAATTTAAAAATATTTAATTTATATTATAAAAAATAATATTAATTAAATTTGAGTTTTTATTGTTTCTATAAATAGAAAAATTCGAAATGACATATCTTTTTTAATCATATATTAAATAAAATCTTTTTCAATTTTTTTGAAAATATTAAATTTTAAATTATTTCATTTACAATTTAAATTATTTTAATTATTTTAATTATATCATATAGTCACAAATAAAAAATCTCTATAAATAAAAATAATTAAAATTAAATATAATTAAAGTAAAATTTATATACAAATTCACGTTGTTGTTAACTTAGAAAGAAGGAGAATGTTGTTATTATATATTGATATACAATGACCGTGAGAGATCATTTTATCATGTACGAGGATTCCTCGGTCGATATTATTTCTCTTCTCTATTTCAATACATCGCCAATATTAATTATCTTTAATTATTAATTATATTAATTATCGATTTTTGTATGGAAAAATAATTTTTAAGCTAATCCGCATAAATATATGAATGATTTTGAAATAATTGTTATTTTATATAATTATTATAATAAATATATATAAGAACAACACATATTACTATTATTAAAAAATTATATATTTAAAACCATTTCTATAAAATATTAAATTTATTAAATTATTAAATTATATAAATTATATAAAATTAAATATAAATTTATTAAATTATATTTTCAGAATTTTTTATACATATATAATTAATAATATTAAAAAGTATTATTTTTAATTATTTTTTAAATTATTTAATCTCTTAAACAATCCATATTTAAAAAATGGCATTCATTTATTTATCTTTTTAAACTATATGAACATTGATGTATTTCCAAGAATTTTAAAAAATATATTACTAATATCTATTTTTTGATTTTTATAAAGAATTAAAAGTCAACTTGTTTTTCTCTCAACAATTTTAATGAACTTGAGATATATTATAAACTTTATTTTGAATAATTTTTTTCTTTACACATATTTAGCTTAAATTAATTTTTGAATTACAAAAAAATTTTAGTAAAAAATCATTCTATTCGTACAAATATATTTATGATACTATCAAAATTTAAAAACGACTTGCATCTAATATATATGTATGGTGAGTTTATCGAAAATCTAGTTTCTTCTCTTTTCTATAATTCAGAAAAAATAAATTTATTATTCATATTTGTTTTTTACAATTCAAATAATCGGAAGCTGTAAAATTGTACAATAAAATATCTCAACTACGATAAAATATTCCTGAATATTATTAATACATATTTCAGAAAATTGTAAATCAATTATGGAAAAAATTAACTTTATAATTTCAAATACATTTAATATTAATAATTTAATAATGATAATAATTTAATAAATTTAATATTATAAAATTGTTTATAAAAATAATCTTAAATACTTTATTTATTTTTTTTTTAAGAAAATAAGAATAAGTAATATATATTATGAAACTCAATTGAAATATTTTTTATAACAAATTTTAAATTTGAAAGTGATTTAATACCTTTTGGTTTTTTATTAAGTATATCTTAAATATATATATCTATATATTTGCATTCATTTGGGCATTTTATTTCTTATATCTTTTCTATATATATACATAGAATATTACTTAACGAATTACTTAACGAATTATGAATATTTGTCAGGTTTTTCTTCTTTTTTGTGCTAATTGCACGAGTTATATGTAAAGATTTCTGTTGCATATCAAATGGATTTTAGTTTACAAAATATTGACATTCGAGAATAGAAACCCATTAGGAGTTTTATAGAGAGTTCTACTCTTGCTCGATTGCTGTTCAGAGGGCAAGATAAAAAGGAGAAAAGGAATATACAATCAGAATAAGAGAGAATAATCTGCTGAAGAAAAAAGGCATTAATTTTTTCCTTTTTTTTGCTCTCTTTTTTTTTTGTATATCCTTTTTTTCTTTTAGAATTATATTCAATACAAGTTTAAAAGAAAAGTTGAATTTGACGTCAATTTTCATGTTCATTCTATATATACTATATATGTATATATATAATATATGTATATATTAATACACACATGCATAAGATGCTTGGAATTCTAATAAAAAAATAATAATAATGAACAAATAAAAATAGATAAACAATTGCATTATTTATTATTATATATGAAGATATTCTTTAAGTCATTTATTTGACTTTTATAATATCTTTGCAATATCTTTTCGCTAAATTTTATGACAATATTAATTATTGAATATAAATATTCAATTATACAATATAAATATTGAATAATTGTAATTGTCTATATATGCTATTTATTTATATATAACTGTTATAATATATAACTGTTATAATATATAACTTATAAAACTGAAAATATAAAAATTAAATATTTTTAATAATATTTAATTATATTTATTATAACACAAATTAAATTATATTGGAATGATTTTTTTTAATTCATATATGTAGAATTAAAAAGCTTCTTAAATAGCGATTTTAACAATATCTTTTAATATTATTAATTCTTTGATGAATATCTTATGTATATCATATATTTTAACACGTATACATATATGTATATATCTATAATTAATGTATATAATATAATTAATATTATAATTAATATTATATTATATTAATATAATGTACAATATTAATGTATTGTAATTTGAATGTTTTAAAAGGCTATTATTTAAAATTTTTTTAATGCACTATTAATCGAAAATATCTCATCTCGGAAGAAAGTCGTCTTTCATTTTAGTGAAATAAGAACAGATATCCTATTTTCCGTTGATTTTAAACTAATAAAATCAAATGAGCATAAAAGAAAATTATTTTGCAAATGATTATTGATAACTTTTTTTTATTTTACTTTTGACAATAAAAAATTTTCTTTCGTTCTATTAATTATAATAATTTTCAACAATGAATATATCTTTCAATATTTGATATAAATTCTTGCTCTATTAATATAAAATTCTAAAATTCTTTTAAATTTATTGATAGAAATATAATAATTTTAATTATTCTTTTAGATATTTATAAATATTGAATAAATTTAAATAAAATTGAAAATATCTTTATTGAAATATTGTAATTATGTATAGTAATATTATAAGATATTATAATTATTTTATATTTATTATTTTATTTTATTGTAAAATATTTTAAAAAACAAATCATATAATAGATATTACTTTTACAATTTTCAATTATTAATTTATCATAATTTTATATGTTAAAAAGTAAAATTGTTATTTTATAAATATATTCAATAAAAAGCAAATATCCATAAATTTGTGTTTTGTTAAAACTATAAAATGATTGTTTATTCCGTAAATAAGTTTATCAAAATCAGTAATGTAATTTGTGCTACTGAAACAGATTCTAATCAGTAAGTATTCTAAAAGTAAAAATTCTATTATATTATGTTTCATATAAAAATATTTATTGTATTAAAAATTAATACAATTAATATAATTAATATTATAAATTACAAATGTAATAAAAATAATAAAACATGTATAACAATACATATAACAATTTTAAATATGTTAAATTTTTTAATTAAACAAGTAATTTAAGAAAATTGAACAAATAATCGTAATGAATGTGTGAAAATAATCTATTTAAATTTGTATACAATTGGAAATATTAGAACATTTTAAAGTATAAAGTCAAAAAACAGAAATATATTTATTTTTCTCAATTATTAATTTAAATATTTATTTTAAATAAATAAATATTTTCAGTTATTTTACTATTACATGCACATGCACAAAAATTTTGATGTGCATATGATAATATAATATGATGAAAGATAATTTCGAAAAATATAATGCACTCTTTCATATAATTTTCCAAGTTTCAAACATGAATAATAAAGAAACGTCATATCTTTATTCATTTCTTTTATATAATATTATTTAATATAATAGTATTTATATAATATTAATATTAATAGTTAATATAAAAGTCTTTATATAATTTTCCTTCAAGTATCATTATTATTCTAAATGATATATTAAATGAATTATTAGTGGAAGTTTTTAATCAGATTTGGAAATAAAATAAAGCATTTCTTTAACAATAATATTAATTATTATATTACAACTTATTTGTAAAATATATGTATCCTATAATTTTATACAATCAAACAATTATTTCAATTATTATAAGTAAAATAAAAAATATAGAATATTAAACACATATATAATTAAAAATAATAATTAAAAATTTAATAAAATTCTAAAAAATTTTAATGACCGATCGATACGAAATCTGGAGGATTAAGATAAGGAATAAAAGATAAAATATAAAAGAAAAAGATTAGAATAAAAAACTTTCAAATATTATACATTGAATTCCATATTATATATCTTTGTTATAAAATTATGTCAATTGTTTACATGAAAAATTATAAAAATTTATTCTTCCATGGGAATTTTTAAATTCTTGTAAATTCTGATTTTAAAAAAACAATATACAAATGTATATATTTCTATTCAAAACATAATAACAATAATTACACATGTATGAATATTTTTATATATAAATTGATTTTTTTTATTCTCGTTTGTATTTGACATTTAATAAATCAAATATATTTAATTTTTTAAAAATTAGTGATTTTTTATGAAGTAGTGAATTAATATAATCGTGATAAATAAATGGAATATTCTATAGATATTAAAATTTATATGTAGTTAGACGTTATCATCTATTCAATATTTGACATATATAGAATAATAATTATTATTATTAATAATTTTAGACAGTATTTAATTCCATAATACTAGCTGCATATATAGTTTTTAATATATCATATCGAAAGTTTTTTTTATTTAAAAAACTCCAAAAAACATAAATACTCGAAGTTGAAAAAATGTTAAATTTAAAATCTATTTTTCCAAATTTCATATCAATTCGTGATTGAAGCCTTTCATTAAATTAATAGTCAAAGTTATAGTCAGAAATTTTTATCATAAATTCTAATTTCATATGATAAAATATGAAAGTAGAAATATATCGAAATGAATCGAAATGAAATTATATATACGAAATATAAAAATTCGAACATACAAAGTTTTGAAAATTATTTAAAATTTATAATAATAATTTATATATTATATTTAATATAAATTTTATATATTTTAATATAAATTTATATTTATAAATAATTATAGTTATTAATTAATAATTGTAGATTACTAAATAAAAATTAAAAAAATAGCAAAAAATATTATCAAACAAATAATATTTATAGAAAAATAAAAATTAAATAGGTATTCTGAACTTGAGCCGTGATATTTCCGTTTACAGAGAAGTTAGAAGATTCGCGATATCATCGAGATTTTTCCCATCTGGGTATCAAACAAGTTGAAAATGATCGTGCAAAGCACATTGGTTCCCGGGACACGATGGCAAACGGTGTTTGTAGCAGAACGACATTATAAGCGCAGAGAGCAGCAGTGTGTGAATAGCGAGCACGTGCATTTCCCACAGAAAACCAATAGGGGCCTTGGCCAGCTGGGAATATGAACGGTGCGCACAGAATTCTGTCTTTCGATCTTTTGGGGTATACGCGACTTAAAACGAGAATGAAAGCTGTTTGAAAGAACGAACAATGTTCGGGCCTTGGAATGTATCGATAGAAAGGCACAACAAAGCATCCGATTTCCTTTTCTATATCTCGTAATTTTGTGCTTGTAAAATAAGAAAAGACTCTGGTGGAATGGTAGCGACAGGTAAATCGATTTTAGAAGAAAATTAGAAAAAAAATTTAAAAAAAAGATTCGGTTTGATTTCCTGTTTTTTTTTTTATATATATTCTTTCTTATTTGATATAAAATAACAAGAAATAAATTAAAAATAAAAATAAATAACTTCAATTTTTTAATGTTAACAAAATTGTTTTGAATTATATAGAATTAAAATGGTGAATGCTTAAATATTATGGTATATATTATGGGCTATATTATTTTGGTTTATTTCATTTTTTCTTTTTTTTTTTTATTATAATGATATTAATTACTACAATACTTTTACATATTTAGTATTTTAAATAAACTGAGATAGTTGTATCTCAAAGATTACACTTTTCATATTTCTATTTTGCAATTGTTCAAAATGATTTGCAATTTAGATGTTTTTGGAACTTTAATTAATTAATTAAGTGATTTTATAAAATAACTAATTATGATAGTTATTAATTTAATAAATTAATATTAAAATTGATAATTAAAGTTGATAATTGTATGTCTTGAATAATAGTAATTTTAAATTGATGATCTTCTCAAATAATTCAATGATCATGTATAACCAATGTACATTATTGCTGCATCGCGGAAAATAAAGAACGAAATTATAATACAATTGGACAAAAAAATTCAAACATGAATCTAACTTATATGTCTATTTTTTATTTCTGCTCATCATCTATTCATTAATTTATATTTTAATATGATTAAATTAATTAATTAAATTAAATTTAATAACAATTTTTTTTTTAATTTATTTTTTTTTGCATATATGCATTTTTTTTGATAATTATATTAAAATCATAAGAATGCAAATAAATTTAAAAATAAAATTCTTAAGAATTATTTTTCACTAGTAGACATTAAGAGTAATTATTCTAACTAGTAGAGTAACTAAGAATGATTGATATTTTCAACATAATTATCTATTAAAAATAATTTTCGAGAGCATCTCTTGAGAGTTTTATTAAAATATATTTATATTCTAAAATATATAATCTTTATAAAAGTTAATTTTAAAAAATCTTTTTTTACAGTATCTCGGTTTTTATTGAAACGTCTGTAATACGCGACACGCGTTTGTCGTTTTCATCAAACCTAGTTTCAAAAAAACCATCAACAACGGCGGCGATCGGCGTTGGGGTGCAACCCGTGTTATCATCCGGCTATCATAGCACGGTGCCACCCCAGAACGGGGGTGGTGGTTCAACATTTAGTGCCGCGGCGATGGTGGCAGCTGCCA
>NW_006264045.1:958346-967414 GCF_000469605.1 Apis dorsata
TCATTTTTTATATTTATTTTTTTAGAAATATGATTGATTTTTAAGTTCAGTTTTTTTCTCTTGCGTTTATTTTAAAAGAAAAATAATTTTATTATTTATCATTCTAAATATATGATAAAAAAATATGTTTAAATATCATTTTATTCGTTGATTATAGATGCAAAGTCAACATGGAATACCCCATCAAACATATAACGCAGGGTATGCCCAAAGAGGACCAATGGCCGGAATGGGGCCAGTCGGAATGAATAATTTCAATAGTATGGGTACGATGAGTCCAATGCATTCTATGAATTCCATGAATTCGATGAACAGTATGAATAGTATGAACTCGATGAATCCTATGTCGATGGGAGGTATGAACGGTATGAATAGTATGAACGGAATGACTCCCATGAACTCTATGAGTAACATGGGTAATATGGGCATGAACAATATGATGGGACCTAACAATATGCAAATGAATAAGATGAGCATGCAAGTACGTAAAATTTTATAATTTTTTTTATATCTTCGATATAAAATAGAATTATCGATTTAATAATATAGATGCATTATCTTAATTATCTATCTGATGTATCTTATAATTGATATATATTTACAGGCTCAACCTCATCAAGGCTATCCAAGGAGATTAGCACCTTATCCAAATCCTGCTATGCATATGGCACAAAAGAGACAACAAAATCCATATTCAAATCCAAATCCAGCTACGATGCAACCAGCCTTCAATGGCATGTCATCATCGCAATATCCGGCCAATTATCCTGCTGCAGCAAGGCCGAACTTTCAACCTCAGTATCAGCCTATGCAAAATATGAATCCATCGGCTGCTGGTTTTGGGCCTAACTCTATGATACGGAGTAGTAATATGAGGCAAACTACGCCTTCATACACTCCCAATCAGACAGCGAATAACCAATATTATAATAGCAATGGTATACCAGTTAGTATGGGACCTACAACGGTTGGAAATCAATTTGTTGGTCATCAACCAAACTCAGGATATGCCGGTAATACATCTTCGTATGGTACAGCTGGTGTTGCAACCAGTCAATATCAACAAGATGTTGCATCAATGAGAACGACAGGCACAGGGAGTCTAAATTATCAACATAGTCCTATTCCTGGTAATCCAACTCCACCATTGACGCCAGCCACCAGTATGCCTCCCTATATCAGTCCGAATCCAGATATTAAACCTAATTTCAATGAAATAAAATCACCAATTAATATTCAGAGTAAGTTGAAATGTTTTTATTGTTATTTTAATAATAAAATAAATTTAAAGTATTATATTAAAAATATTTAATTATGAGCACATTTTTTTAATCAACTTCGATTATATTTATTTTTCACAATTATAAATGTTTTAATCTTTTAGTTTTTACATTTTTAAATAAATTAGGATATTGATAAATTATTTTTTTTGTTATATATAGAAGATGATGAATTACGATTAACATTCCCCGTAAGAGATGGCATTATTCTTCCACCCTTCCGCTTAGAACATAATCTGGCTGTAAGCAATCATGTTTTTCAATTAAAACCTACGGTACATCAAACATTGATGTGGCGATCCGATCTGGAACTGCAACTCAAGTGTTTCCATCATGAAGATAGACAAATGAATACAAATTGGCCAGCAAGTGTACAAGTCTCTGTGAATGCTACGCCATTAGTTATCGATCGTGGTGAGAATAAAACATCTCATAAGCCTTTATACCTGAAGGACGTTTGTCAACCTGGAAGAAATACGATACAAATTACTGTATCGGCATGTTGTTGTGTAAGTTTTTTTTATAATTATTCATATTTTATATTATTCATATTTAAAATTTAATTTTTATAAAAGAAAAATAAATAAATTTTTTTATAATTTGCAGTCTCATTTGTTCGTACTTCAATTAGTTCATCGACCAAGTGTAAGAAGTGTACTTCATGGATTATTACGTAAAAGATTACTTACAGCAGAGCATTGTATTACTAAAATTAAACGGAATTTTAATAATACCATTTCAAATAATGGTATACAATCGGAGAAAGATGTCGTAGAACAAACAGCATTAAAGGTAAATATTCAAGAGTATATATTTAAAATTATAACATCTATAACTATATCTATTTTTTAAATTAATTATTTATTAAATAATTTTATTATAGGTATCCTTAAAATGTCCTATTACTTTTAAACGTATTACACTGCCAGCTAGGGGACATGACTGTAAACATATTCAGTGCTTTGATTTGGAATCATACTTACAACTAAATTGTGAACGAGGATCTTGGCGATGTCCTGTATGCACGTAAGTTATTTTTTAATAATTTTAGATTTAATTATAAAGTTAATTTCAATCAAATTTATTATATTCATATTATATTCATATTATATAATTTATTTATATTATATTTATATTATATTATATTATAATTTATATTATATATAGAAAACCTGCACAACTGGAAGGTTTAGAGGTTGATCAATATATGTGGGGTATTTTAAACACTCTGAATACTGCAGAAGTAGAGGAAGTTACGATAGATTCAATGGCAAATTGGAAACCAGCAAAAAATTTAGCTAATATTAAATCAGAAGAAGAAAGTGATTGCAAAAGAATGACAAAGGCAATGTCACCTGGAAGTATGAATATGCCTACTATGAATAATTGGGATATGAATCAAGCAATGAGTCCATACATACCACCTGATATGAGTAGCATTGTAAGTGGTTCTATGATGAATAATACTTCAACTACATATGGAAATAATATCAATCATCGGAATTCATCGGGAGGATCTTTCGATATTAATTCTGGAACAAACACGAATACTAGTAATGATTATACTAATGGAGCATCAGGACCTCTTTCGCACTTAAACGAATCAGTGAATTCTTTAGATCCTCTTAATGCTATGGAAAAATCACTTAATGATCAAGTATGTTTATAAGTTTAGAATTATTGAACTTCGTAATTGCATGCAATATATATTAATCATTAAATATTTTATTATTCCTATATATATTAATATTTTATTTCTAGATGCCGCATACACCTCATACACCTCATACGCCTCATACGCCACATACACCAGGTGGTGGAAACAGTGGTCCACCAAGTGTTCCTCCAGCATCCCAGGAATCTACTGGAAATCTTAATACATCTGGTAATACAAACATAAACAATGATACTGCGGATATACCATCGGATTTAAATTTTGATCCAGCTGCAGTAATAGATGGTGAGGGTACAGGTCAAGAAGCTCTAAATGTAAGTAATAATTTTAATTTTTTTAATATTTAAATATTTTAACATTTATATAAGGTTAAAATTTAATTTAGGATTTATTTATTTTTTTTATATATTTTTTTTATTAATCAATAGATTTTGAGTAGAATCCAATGATACCAATTTTAATTTCTTAGAAATTTTTCTTAGAATATTAAAAATTATAATTTAAATAAAATGATTTATGTTGATCTATTTTGTACATAAGAGATAAAATATAAAATTAAAAAAAATGTAAAATATATAAAATAATTCTTAAATAAATCGAGTGTAAAACAATTTAACTTCAACAAATAAAAATTTAATTACAATTTTATTTTTAATGTATAGAAAAAGCTACATTATTTACAGTTCTGTTGTACAGTTAATATGTCAAGATTCTCTATATCTTTTTTTATTATTATTTATCTGTTTTTTATCCTCACTATAACATATATTTATCTCATCTGTATAATTTATTTATCTTATTAAGCATGTATGTATCAAGAATGTATTTATAAATATTAAACTGATATTTTTGGATTTTATTCATAAATCTATCAAATTATAAAAAAAATAAATAAAAAATAAATGGTTTTCTTCATTTTTCAAAAAAATTTCAGCTTTAAATAAATATTAATTTTTATGATGTAAGTATTCATTATTTATTTTTTATTATGTTATGTTATAGCTTTTGCCAGATAATGTTGTGGATCCAATGGAATTACTTTCATATTTAGATCCACCAGATCTAAATACTCCACCTAGTAGTGGCGCTAGCAGTGGTAATCCTTCATCGAGTGATGATATATTAGCACTTTTCGAATAAAAATTAATGGGCATCTCATAAAAGAAATAATCAAATTATGACCCTGATCTTAAGGAACAAAATGATATCGAAAAATTTGCATCCTAATACAGATATATTTCTAATCGAATGAAATTATTTGTAGTGAGCAATTTCAAAAATTGGGGTCGTTATTGGGTGCTCTCACCTAATTCAATGGTACAAAAAATTTTAGCTCTAATTATAATATTCCTATCGACAAAGTTAGGGCATATTATTAGATTTAAAGACAATGACTTTTAATTAATAGGTAAAACAAAGTATGTAATAATGCTTCTTGGTAAAGATGTTATTGCATGGATAATGTTATTTCTTGATTATTCAAAATTTTTATTTCTAAATCGCACATAAATATAATATTGTACCAAACATATATTTTAAATTATTGCAATTACATCACAATTATATTAATTGTGCTCAAAAACAATGATACTTGAATTTTTTAATATCAGATATAGAATATTTTACATATATTAATGTTATAAAAAAAAGGTTTGTTTGATAAATGTGAAATACGATTAATTTACATACATTTTATACATATAACATATATATTTTATCGCATATATTTTATATATTCATTTATTTTTCATTCCAAAATAAGTTTTTTACATAGATAATGTTCAAAAAATATATAATAGAATAGAATTTATTTATATTGTGTTTGATACAATGAATTGATAACTTTTAATGATTTACATAATTTATATTTATAATTTAATAGATTTTTAATAGATTTTAAAAAATCGTATAGCACATTTATAAAATCTTATATATTGGAAAAATAAATTTTGAAATCAATATATACATAACATTGGAATAATTTTAGAAACCTATCTATATTAATATTATTATTATAAAATATCATACATACATACTATTAAAATTTAAAATGATTTTAACAAATTTATGATTTTAGAATATTTGCTTGAAAAAAATATGTATTCCTCTTGTTATAAAGACTTCATTATGTTTAAAATTTTCCTTGCAATATAATCTTTACTTCAGAATCGGTCTACTCGCATTCAAGGCTATGATGGACCTACATCACAACAGAATTATAATTGTACACTTGTAAATAAGTTTTAATTAAAAAAAATAGATAGAATATTCATCTGTTGTGAATTACTCTGCTTCTTGATGGATATAGCATATATAGTGTTCCTTTCCTTTAGATGATTAGTGACAACAGATAAAGAAGAATGAGGGCATATCGGGCTTCACACTGGGAATTATGATGTATCTCTTGAGCTTTTAAAAAAATATATAATTCCAAAATATTTAAATTATGTTTCATAAAATATTTCTTTTTTATTTTTTATTCTATTATGTATTATTCTATCTGTTATAATAAACATTATAATTTTATTTATGTGGAAATTAACTTGATATTGAATTTATTGATAATGAAATTAAAATCGCTATATCATTAATGATATTATATATAAAATTCAATATAATTATATACAAATTAAAAAAAAATACACAAGAAAATATTTGATTTTTTTTTCTTTTTCATTACAAAAAATATTTTTATTTTTTTAAAGATTTCATTAAATTGTTATAATATAAGAATAACAAAATATTTTTATATAATATAAAATCTCTGAAGGTACATCAAAACTTATATATATATAACTTATATGTATAACTTATAGCTAGCAGTTATATATATAACTTATATAACTATATAGTTATATATATAACTTATATGTATATGTATATTCAGAATGTTAACATATTCATGAGATATCTTTGGAAGATTAATTTTAGAGAAGTTGATATGAAAAAAATGTCAACTAGCTTTTCTTTTTTAAATTAAGTTATAAATAAGTTATAAATATATAGTAAATAAATAATTGAAATATATTAAATGAAATAAGAGAGAAAAAGAGTTTTGTTTCTGTTATATTGCTGTTACATTCTGTTTTTATCTCACTTCACTTAACAAAAACTTAAATTATTTACAATTTAATAAATATTTTCCATCGACATTTATATCAACTTTTTTATTTTGATCTTTAAAATAGACTCTCCAAAGATGTTCTACAAATATATTAACAATCTATATACACTTTTATATATATATATTATATAGAATTTATTTTCACATTTTAATTAATTAAAAAAGATTTATATTAATAATTATCTTAGTAATTATGTTAATAATAAAATATATATATCTTTTATCCTATTTATGATTTTTTTATTAAAAATTTTATTAGAAACAATTTTATATTATCAAAACATTTATTAAAATTGAATAATAAATTATAAAAAAACATTTTATGAGAAATCAACTTTTTACATGAAGAATTAGTATGAGAAAATAAATTCTATATAACATAAATTAGCACAAATTCTCAAAAGAACTGATTTTCGTTTAACGAAATTTCAGATAAAAAATATATGTATGATACTACTGCCAGAGTGAAACCGCCCATGGCCCCCAGCTTATATAGTAATTATTACATTTATATCTTTTGTGATTAAAAGAGAAAATATATACTTAAAGTGATTCATGTAGATTATACAAATTTTATATAAAAATGTATTTATATTCCAGTGTGCAACAATAGTGCACATTGACGAATTAGATGCGGTCAAGTTTCTATTCGTATAACTTAATTATAATATTATTAATAATACGATAATAATAATACTTAATTAAGCGAGATTATTGTATATTACTTGTATATATGATAAATAGATTAATAATATAAGAAAAGTGGCAGATACTTATTGGCCAGTTATAATAATAAAATAATTATCTTAATTATTTCTCAGAACCAAAACATACAAGCATTGTATGAGAATACTTTAAAATTAGAAAATAAAACATGTAAATGAACATAGGATAATAACAGTTCAAATATTGCACTGTTATTTCTAATAGAATTATTACTTACTTATTAAAGACATAATTATCAAAAAAGTTTATTCAAATTATAAGCTTTACTTAGGATTGCCAGAAAATAGGCATGTGCAACAATTGTTGCAATTGTATATAGACAAATGTCTACCTATACCTACTTAATAATATCCTAAAATACATGATACACGGTCTTGGTTTAGAAGTTGTAGAGTTTTATAAATATCTGGTAAATTAGCACAATATTTTTAATTTTTGTCAAAAGATATGAATATATATTAAATAATATATGAGAAGAAAAATAAGGATAATAAATATCAAATTTACTGTGACATTAGTTAATTAAGTTATATATTTCATAATAAATTTTGCTCATTTAAATATAAACAATTTTGTATTGAAGAAATTTAACTTTTACAAAGAAATATTAATATTAATTAAATGTATTTGCAACATACATATTTTAAAATCAATTTCAATTTTAATAATCTAATAATATTTCAGATTATTATGAATCTCTACAACTTTATAATTATATACCTATTTATCTATTGTTAGGAGGCCTATGATTTGAATCTACAATGCGTCGCAAAAGACTTAAATGATCAAATGTCATATGTGTTGTCTTGTCCAAGACCTAAAAAGTTTCATTAAGAAAATAAAATATTTTCATGTAATATGACACGGCTGTACCTACTTATGGCATATTGAATGTATTCAATGAATCCAATGAAGCTTAAAGCTGTTAATAAGCATTTATAGACGAACAATAATTTCATTTTGTTATATCAATATGTATATTATTAAATTTCTTAAAAATTTAACGTTAGTTTAGATAATCAGTTTTAAATATTATACATATTATAAATATTCATAACTTTTTTAATTATTCACAAAAACTGGACATGGACCAACTTTTGATTATATATGGTATTTATAGTAATCGATTAAATTTCGGAAATAAAAAAAAGTGTTCGTATATTTTGAGTATCTAAAACATCAAAAGCTGTGCAATTTACTTTAACATAATTTCATAAATATAAAAATATAGAAATGTTTTAAGCATTGCCAAAGAAAATAGAAATTGAAACTATATAATAACCGAAAGAACTTAGTTGTAATCACAATTATAAGTTAAACAGGATAAAAAAACGGTCACAATTTTACTAACGAAATTAGAAAAAAACTTTCATTATTAGGTAATTATTCTTTTTAATTATATAAAAAAACATAAATTAATTATATAATTAATTAGTATTGTGTTTTGGAGATGTTTCAAGTTTTTTTTTTTATTTCAGTAAATTATGTGACCAATTTTTATTCTATTAGTAAGAATGTTTTTATATCAATAAGATTTTTATAAATCTACGATTATTACCTGAAGTTTTTCATAAATTGTTCAAATATTTCATAGATAAATCATAATGTTATATTAATCAATATACATAATATATGTATTTATCATAATCGCCATAAGTGATTGGTACAGATTTGTGTAAGAATAAAAAATAATACAAAAGTGTACGTTACAAAAAATACTAATATCATTGGTTGCATTCATGTAAAAAATTTTAATACACAAAGACCAGTTTATAATATGTATGACAGACATCACATTGTTTCTCGATAACAGTTAGAAACATTCAATAAAAAAGTCATAAAATATTGAACGTTTTATATTCTTTTTAGATCATTTTTCCTATAGATCAATTTATTGAAAAAAATATATTTTAAAAATAGAATTATTGCAAATAAATAAAATTCTTATGAAACAAAACAAATTATTGTTATATTATGCAGAAAACATTCAATAATTCATCTTGGATTAAAGAATAAGAATAATTTTTATATTTTTTTTATATTTTTTCATTGTGATTCATAATATAAATAATATATATGCACAAAAAAGATTATTTTATTTATATTATTTATATTATTTAATTTAAATTTAATACTTATTTATATTTATATTGAATTTTATAAAAATACTTATATATATATTTGGATAAATTAATTAAAATATATTGCATTAATATTATAATTATTTAAAATAATTAAAAAGTTATTAATTAAGTTTTATTTA
>NW_006264045.1:967594-969352 GCF_000469605.1 Apis dorsata
TATAATTTTTATTTTAAAAATAAAATTATCTTAATAAATGTTTTGTATTCTTATTATTCTAAATTATATTAAAAAAATAAGAGTTTTGATAAAATTTAAGATGGTTATACATAAAAATTTCAATACAAAACATAAGAAATAATAAGAATAAATTAAAAATATAAAATTATAATTAAATTGTCAATTATTGTAAATATATATCAATTTTTAAAGATATAATTAAAACAGCAAGTAGAGCGAGATAGTATTTTATAATAGAAAAATAGTGTTTCTACTTGAAATAATTCAAAAAAATTATATATATATATAACTTAAAGAATACATAACTTCCTAATTAAAATTAAAGATTTAAATTTAAAAACGTTTCAAATTAAATTCAAATTAAATTTAATATAAATATGTGTACAATGATAACAATACTCGATTATGAATAAAAATATGTATGAGTAATATAATAATTAACATGATATTATAAAATTGACTTTGTAAATGTTTTTATATATAGAATATTTAAATGATATATTTATTATTAAACTGAATTATTTATGATCGTTTCCCAAAGATGTATTTAAAAATAAATATTTAAAATATAGACAGTTTTTCTGTCAAATTTCTTCCAAATTAAAATATTTCTGATGAATTTCATTCTTCGCTTGTTTAACGAAAATAGTTAATGATGTAAATAGTTTAAAAATCGGTCGAATAAGAGATTAAAAATGGATGATTTTCTATTACTAACACACTATTTACAAAATTATTTATAACGATCTGTCCGCAGTACTATATAAATAATTGAACGGAATTGCGACTATGCAAAATATTTATAAATTATTATAATAATATATAATATATAATAATATATAATATATAATAATATATTATATATTATAAATATTTATAAATATATAAACACTTTTTTGAATAAATATTATTGATTTTTTTATCTCTTTCTTTCATTAAAACATAATTTATTATTATTAATATTATTATTTATGACAAAATGTTTGATTGTTATTTATCAAATTATTTTTAATTAAACTTTACTTCTCCAAAGATATTTTTATATCTTCTAATAAGATTTGATGAATAGAATTCAAAAATATCATAAATTTTAAGAATTTATAAGTTAAAAAAAATATGTAAAATTATATATTTTATAAATTACTTTGATGTATGAATAATTATAATTTTATTTGCAATATGTTTAAGAAGAACTTATCACCTTTAATAATAATGTCACGTAAGTATACCTTTTAATTATATTGCCATTATTACAATATTTTGACAATTTTATATTTATAATTTTAATATAATATATTTTTCATAAATAATTGAGTATATTTTCCATCAATTTTTTTATAATTCTTTCTGTTATATTATTAATTTCAATTCTTTAATAAATTTTTCATTTTATATTTTCGGAAATTAAAAATGGGTTTATAAAAATTGAATCTAATTCAAATTCAAATTTTGTAAAGAATGTTTTAAATCTATTCAAAACAAATTGTACAATCTTATTTTCAAAAATTTCATATATTTTATAAATTTATAATTGGATACGTTGATTTGTGATTTAAAACATTAATCATTCTTTTTTTTCATTTGAATAACAAATACTTTTAACGTTTTTTAAATATTAAAATTTTTAAATATTATTTGTTTAAAAATATTATTTATTAATATAAAAAATATTATTATATAAATTATATATAAAAAAATTGTTTAAAGATCAATTTTAAAAGATTTTGAAAATGATGA
>NW_006264046.1:0-4179 GCF_000469605.1 Apis dorsata
CTTTTTTCATACTATTTACTATAAAATTTTTCTATAAAATTTATGTCAAGACATTATATATTTCATAAATTTGTTTATACTTTTACTTATTACTTTATTGATTTAGTTTCATTTAGATAATGATTTGTTTGTAGATTTTTATATTTGTTCTTTTATATATTTCACAATTTTATTTATTTATTTATTTATTACTTTATTGATTTATGTATATAAATATTTGTTCATTTACTAATGATTTATTTATATGTTTCTTAATTTTGTTAGTTTCATTTATGTACATCAAATTATATATTTATTTTTTCATTTGGTTTAATGATTTACCTAGATTTCTAAAATGCTTCTATATTTTATTTATTTTTATTTTGAATTTGTTTCTTTATTTTTTAAGTTATTTTTATGTATATATTTATTTAATCATTTTGTTTTTTAATTTGCTTATACATCTCTTTAAATTCTAGAATTTCTTTCTTTTGTTCATTTACATACAAATTTATTTATTCATTTGTTTATTCCTTTATTTATCTAATTTTTTTATTTATATTTTGTTTTATTTTAATAATTTTCTAGAATTATTTTTTTATTTTAATATTAATATAATCTTCTTTATTTTATTCATTTACATATCTTTTATTATTAGTCTTTTTTGTTTTATTCACTTACACACACATATTTATATTTATTTATACACACATATATACATATTTTATTTATGTAATTATTTATATATTTATTCATTTAATAATATTTATTCGTTCTAATAATTTATTTGTAACTTCTTCGTTTTTTTATTTATGTACACATTTATTAAATTTATCAATTTATTTATTTACTGTTTTATTTATTTAATTATTTATCCATTTATTCATTTGTTTAATGTTTTATATATTTACTTTTGAAAACTTATTCTTTTTGTAAACTTATTAATTATAAAACATTATATATTTATTATGATTATAATATATTAATATGTTAAAAACTAAATAAGTAAAAGAATAAATAAATAAATAAGTTCATGCATATTTAAATAAACAAAAAAGTCTATAAATATATATGTAGACAAATAAATAAATAAATATAAATGAATAAATAATTAAATAAATGATATAGTAAGTAAATAAATTTATGTATACATAAATAAATAAAACGAAACAAAATACAAATAAATCATTAAACAAATAAATGAACAAGTATATATAAAACTAAATAAATGAAGAAATAAATAAATAAAGAAATTGATGCATATATAAATAAATAAAACAAAATATTTATAAATAAATCAGGTAAAAAATAATAAATGATAAATAAATAAATAAAGTGATACATACATAAGTGAATACATTAAAAAAAGCTAAAAATAAATCAAATGAATGAATAAATATATAAGTGTTTAAATAAAAGAATAAGTAAATAAATAGTTTAATGAATATATAAATGAGCAAAATTAACATATTTACATATAAATCATTAGACAAATGAATGTATTAATAATAAATAAACAAATAAATAATGTAAATTATGATAGAAAAATTATTTTTTGCAATATGAATAAGTAAAAACCAGCTACACAAACATTCAAATCAGCTAAGAACGACTCGTATCAATTACTAGGTTAACCTTAAATAAAAGAAATTCTGATCTTGAAATCATTTCCTATTAAATTTTTAGATAAAACACATCGCATTCAATTTTTATCTAAATTTAATTTTTATTTTATTCCAACTTTTAACTTTTAATTTTATTTTAATTTATTAATTAACTTTTAATTTTTATTTTATTTTAAATTTTAATTTTTAATTTTATGTAATTTCTAATTTTTAATTTATACATTTATATTTAAAGATTCTTCTTTCTAACTTTATATTAAATTAAAATTAAAATTCTAAAATAAATTATTTCAACATTGTTAAATAATAATAATTCTTATTAAATTAAAAAATTTAATTTTTTAAAACATTTAATTATATAAATATTTATATTTTATATCTTATCGAAAAATTCTTTCCATTTTTCATGTTATAATTTTTTAAAATTGTAAAAGAATTAAATTAAAACTTTTATTTCATATAGTTTCATATATTTTCAAAGTTATTTTTGATTAATCATATTAATATATAGTTATTGTTCTTTACGTAAAATGATATTTAAAATATATTTACATAGATATAAATCGAAAATAATATCATAAATTTAATTTTAATTTACAAAAATATAATTTTTATATTTGTTATTGTAAAAAAATTATTAAATTTATAAATTAACAATAAAAATTTCTAAATTATTGACTACCAGAAATTCATTTTTAATTACTCTATAATTATAATTATTTTTTACATAAAATTCATAAATTAACAATAAAAGTTTCTAAATTATTATAATAATTATTCTTTACATAAAATGGTATTAAAAATATTTCAACACAATCATATATATAAATCAAAAATTAATTTCTTTTATGAAAACATATTTTGAACGTAGAGAATTCTACAGATTAAAAACTTCTTAAGATTAAAAAATTTGTTGTCACATGTGGAAAGATTCAAAAGGTAGCCACAATTTTTTAATATTTTTCGTTTAAAATTAGAGAATTAAAACTTCCATGCATCACAGATTCGAGACCAAACCCACAAATTTTTCCATGCAATCGTAAATTGTATTCGTAAAATTGTTTTCGGAATGATATACCTGGCTAAGTAAAAAATCAAATCTTCGCGTTCAAATTTTAATCGCGTTAGTTAACAATGGACCAAGCGTTCGGAAATAACATGGGGCCATTATCACGAACCGATACGATAACTCTGGAACGTATTACTATATAACTGTACGTTGCAATTTAGCCAACGATTCTGCCGGCGACTCGTGCAACTGGTACAATCCCGGATTATTGCTTGCAATGCAGGCTTTGCATGTTACGTCCGGTATGTGTGGTTTTGAACCGTTGGAATATAGTAAGAACTCCACGGCTTGAGGCGCGCTGATGTCTCAGACCGTTGCCCCAGGACCGTGTAAAATCTCTACTGACTGGATATGCTATGGATCGTTAACGGAAACGTAGACAAAAACCGATAAGACAAGGAGGATCTACGTGTTATTGGAATCGTAAAACGTATTACTCGAACTCGATGCGAATAAATTTGTATGAATACAAAACCGGAAAATTAATCGGTGCGAGTGTGAGTGTTGAGTGATCGATTGGGATAAAAGCAATTAATGTATTATATGTAGCTACGCATATTTTCTTGTTTTCTTTTTTCTTTTTTTTTAATATGGGATGGTTATTCGTCTTTTTAACAGATTAAATTTGTCAAAATTCTTTAATAATAATTTTTTAAATTATCGTGAATCCTCGTAAAAAATATTAAATTCATCGCAATAGTCGCTGTACGAAAATATTCGTCTGTTTTTTTTTTTATATTTTTAATTTTATTATTCGGAATTGAAAATTTCAGGTCGTGTTGAAATTTGTTGAGATTTTAATATTAGTGTTGGATTGAAAATTATTTTTGAAAGAAACGATAAAAAATAAAAATTTGCGCAATTCATCAGCGTAGTAATTTATTTTAACAAAAAAATATAAAGATCGATGATAATTTCTGTCTACATTTTATATACTTTATTATAGAATTTTATCGAATTTTGATGTCTAAAATTATAATTCAATATCTCGTTATAAAAAATTCTTTTGACAAATTTGAATTTTATTCTACAATATTTTATAATATTCTGTTTCTTCTTTCGCGTTACACGAACTTTCTGTACAACATAATTTCATATATGAATAATATACAAAATGTCGTGTGACAAGATATAAATTGTATCAAGTTATCACGTGCTACGTAGAATCGTTACTTTATTATTTATAACAACCGTGTGGACATAGGTAGACAGTTTCATTGGCAATTCCTATGGATTGACAGAAACTAAATAATTTTTCGAACACTTTGAAAGCGATGGCTTGACACGAAAGGGTAACTTGTGAAAGCGTGAAAAAGGATGTTGTCACGAATCGATATTGTTGAATTGATGTTGGTCATCGTTCAATTTTGTCGAGATGATCAATCAGTACTAGGTTTACAGAGTATAAATATTTTCAACGATGTATCTATAAACTTACCAACATAACCAAAAATAACAATTTTTATCATATTTCAATATCTATACTATATCTATACAATATATATA
>NW_006264046.1:4402-8370 GCF_000469605.1 Apis dorsata
ATATTAAAATTTTATCTATCTCTTTTTGTATATTTTCAAATTCATATGTATATTACTTTTTTTTATGGAGAATATAAAATATACACATATACAATTCAATTAAAAGAAATAAAAACAGACTTCAATATCTTTTAAATATTTTCTACTTTCGAATCAAACAAATCAATATGATCATTTAATATTGATCAATAAAATTTTCTATCATTCTTAAGACTATTTTATTTTTTTAAAGTACATAAAATGATTTGATGAATTTCTTAGAAAACAACTATATTTGTAATATAATATTATATATCCTAACTTACATTCGAAACTAAACAGTATCTTCTTTTTTTTATACAAAGAAAAAAATATCTTGAACAAGATAAAAAAAAAAAATCAAAATAATTTTCTCATACCATCTTATACATCATCATCGATCAACCAAACTCCTTTACTCTCCTCTTAGCTCAATCTCACCTACGTCTCTATTCTCAAAGAAAATTACACGATCGAAACGATCGTAATAAACATCCTCCTCCATGTCGTTCGAAATCACCACGTACTACGTGACTCAAATCCGTGAAACGCTCATCCATGCTCATAAATTACGGTTAATCGCATTTTCGATGCACGCGCTTTCAGAGTTCACCTACAGTGATCTCTGAAACTAGAAACGCGCGATTTTCACCATTTCGATTCTCGAAATACGATTTCATTTGGGCGCCATCTGCAAGAACATTTAATTGTGTTCACGCAGTAAATTAAAGGAAACTAACAGGCCAAGTTTATTGATTTAGTCTGACGATTACAGCTTGTCTTAACCATTACATCGAGCGTGACTGCGATAGTGGCGGAAATTCTCGGCGACTCCCGCGATTTGCCCTTATTGTTTGCAGTTTCAATCCTTGTGCATCCCAGTTCGCGCCAATCAGTAACAATTGCTCGAGGCGATGGTTTCAGATGTGAATCTGCGCAAATAGTTTCCCCAATTAGTTACGATTCTAATCGCAGGAAGTATTGAAAGTGAAATTTTATATGAAAAAGGGATTTTTTTCTGATATAAATGTGATATAAATGTATTCGTTGGGATTAAAGAAAAGGGGGAGGGAGGCGTATCGTGTCGAGAGTGTTGATTTGAATTTTTATTTCTTTTTTTATTCCTTTTATTAGCGATTAGTTTTCCATTGTCTGTAATAGATGTAAAAGTTAAGATTTAATTTGAGACTTAATTTAATCTGATTACTTGAAAATAAAGAAACTTACTTATTTTTTTAGTTTGATTTATGCGATTCTTGATTTCTCTTTTAAAAGATAAATTATAATATTGGAAGAATTTACGAATTTTAAATATTAATGTTAAATTGTTAAATTTCAAAGTTCTATATAGTTCTATTGAATTTTATACCAATTCTATCTCAATTAATTAAAATTTTACAAATAAAATTGTGACAATTTTTTTCGTGTTTTTCATATCGACAAATCACTCGTTAAAAATATATAACCAAGTTTAAATAAAATATACATTCCTTATGGATGCTATAGTATATTCTGCTATAGTATATATGCTATAGTAATATTCTGCAATGAAATACATAATAATATTACCACGTCAAATAATAAGCAAACTTTATTACACGATCTTATATACCCCATAGCGATAGATTCAAATTTATTTAATCAATATCATATACTAAGCTATCAAATATGATTTATTCGAATCACTGTCTTAAAATAAACGTTTCAAGTTTTTCGCAAAAAATTCATAATACATGATTTTTCTCAAAATTAAATCTTATTTGATCCTTTCCACGATTGTACGATTTTCATCTCTCAATATAACATTTATTTTCTATCCGATAAAAGCGTATTTTTAAATAAAAAAAGAAAAAATCTAATAATAATAAATAATAATCTAAAAATAACAGTAAAATGGAAATATTGAAACGAATCGATCTAACAATCTCCATCAATTCCCATTCCATCCTAGATCAACACCATGACCTCTTGGACATAGAGATACGCCACTGCGACACCCTCGACGCGTGTCGCTCTCATGAAAGTCCACCCTTCGAAACACGACAGCCAAGGGTCTTAGGGAAAAAAAGTGCTCGTACGCGGTTGACAAATTGGAGTATTCCTCACCGACACCGGGAACGAGAATGTCGACGTGGGTCGATGGTTCCCCGCAGGTAAACACCGCGGACGGCTATGCAAGGAATGGCGGAGGGTTGAAATCGTGCACCGGATGGAGGAAGGAAGGAGCGGTGCGTGCGGTGCGAAGCGTGGATGAGAGAGGGATGAATGGTCGAAGAAAGAAAGAAGAGTGAAGAGATGTAAGAGCGCTGTCGACTGAGTAGGATATATTTATTTACCTTTATTTACCTATCCTTCCGCTTTATTTATTTACTGGTGAAGAACGGCAGGTATTAAGCGAGATATTAATTCTTGACTGAAATTCAGAATGATAACTAAAAACTGGCCAAGATGTCTCGATCGATCATTTTGCGGAATTTCGAATAGAATTTAGAATTGAATAAATTAGGATTTACGTATCTGCTTTTTTCTTCTTTTTTTTTTTCGCTCTTGAATCGAGTTACGAATTGCTTGTACTTTAATGAAATATAATGATGTAATGTTTGTTTTGATCATCTAAAGTCATTTTTCCAGAAGTATCTCGTATAAATAGAATATTTCGAATAATTTTTAAAAATTATATAACAAAGTATTATTTTAAAAGGTTTTAAGAATAATGTACCATCATGCTTCACTATCATCTTATTTTTATAAACACGTTAAATTTGAATGGGAAAATTGGAAATTCCTAAAATAAAAGCAGTTGTGCACACACACAACAAATTGGTTTTTATAAATTGGTTTGTATAAAACGAATACGAAAGGAATTGTTGTCATAAATCACGTCAATAAATTACGGTTTAAACGTTGACATCTGAAATGATTCTTTCACGCGCAGTTTGCATTGAAAATATTTTTACAGGAAAATTTGATAGTCCTGGTTGAATTCTAATCATATTTTTTAATTTGTTCACATTTTTATATTAATCGCAATAGAGATGATTATGGTTCAAATTATCTATCATCTATATAATTTTCGTTATAAATAATACATAACAAAATTCCTTTTAAGTATCCATTTTATTCATACTTTTTTTATATATAATTATCATCAAAATTACATCTAAAAAACTATTAAAGAAACTACCTTTTCGCTTCAAGAAATAAAATTGGCTTGTTTACAATCTGCACTTCTTAAAATATCCATTTTTCAAATATAAGTATTAAATATAAGTATAAAATAATTTTTAAGTCTTTCTGCATCCATTTGATTTTTAAATATTAATTTTTAAAAGAAAATATGTTCCATTCGCAGATCTAAATTCAATTTAGATTTGAGAAAGTAAAAATGTATATTTTTTAACAATTTTTCATTTTATACAAAAAGATATGGTAAAAATTTTCGTAATTTCTTTTCAAAATATTGAAAAAAAAATTTTAAGAAAGGAAGACAAAGATATCAACGTGTAAAATAAAATATTCCAGTCGCGCGACACATATCACTATTGAAATATCATATATACAGATCCCTACACTATTGCAAAATATATTTCAAATAAGCATTGCAACATTAATTAATCTAATTAAATCCGAGGCTGTGAATGTTAAATACGAGGTAATTGAAATTTCTGTAAACAAGCCAAGATTTCAAGTTACGTCGCGTCGAATGCGTGTCAACTCTCTGAGATTTACATCGCAAGTAATTACCGTAAAATACGGAACCACCATGATTATTCTTTAGTAGAACAAGCATGCACGAAGATATAGTTGAATTACGTATTCTTCAAATTACTGATATATTTATTCCTTTAGTTATATAATTATTTATATATTTTTAATAATTTTTTTAATAATTTATTTGTATACTTTTTGATCACTTACATTATGTATACCTTACATATATTTATTTATCA
>NW_006264046.1:8780-9712 GCF_000469605.1 Apis dorsata
TAATGCATCAAAAGATGTATATATATCTTACTTTAAATTAATAATTTATAATTAATTAATTAAAGCTATGCTTTTTTATTTTATTCACTTGTATATACATCAACATATTTATATGAATCCTCTTATTTATATAATTATTTATTCATTTCTTTATTCATTCATGATTCATATCTACATCTCCTTTTATGTGGATCTACATCTACTTTTATTAATTATAAAGTAATATAATTAAAATACATTGATATATAAACAACTAAATAAATGAAACAATGAACAAACAATGTATTTTTGATGCACACACACATGAAACTATAACAAATCTAAAAAATTAATATATAATTAAAAAACTAAGAAATCTATAAAAGAATCATTAGCAAATGAATGAATGAATAAATATATATATATATATATATAAAATTAAATCAGTAAAGTAATAAATAAATAAATAAATAAATTTTTTGGTATATATAAATGAACAAAATATAAAAGTGTACAAATAAATTATTATCTAAGTATAACTAAATCAATAATATAATCAGTAAATAAATAAATAAATTTATTAAATATATAAATTATATATAAATGAAGAAAAGTCTACAATAAAGTCTAGAAATAAATCATGATGTAAATAAATGAATAAATCTGTAAGTAATTAAATAAATAAATAATTTGAGGTATGATATAGGTGAACGAAAGAAAAAAAATTTAGAAACAAGACACTATTGTAAAATGAATTAAAAAATATATAAGTAATTGAATAAATAAAGATATAGGGTAGGGATATAATAATGTTAATTAAGTAAATAAATAAATAAATAAATCGAAATATAAATGAAATTTAAATGAATAAAATAAAAAAAAAATTTACAAGAATGTTATTGGAAAAAAACAAGCGAATAAATAAATATACAAATAGATAATAAAAAAAAAAA
>NW_006264047.1:0-252 GCF_000469605.1 Apis dorsata
TTTTTTTCATACTATTTACTATAAAATTTATACTTGTATCAAGGATACAAAAATAAATTATATAGTAAATATTAATGATTTCTAAGTCTTACCAACTTGTTGCTGCGAATCTTAAGGAAAAGTTAATTCTGAAACTAAAAATTCAATTAAATCTTATTTGCATACAATTCTGCATGAAACACAATTACAATTTGTACATACATCAATATTTTATATAATTATGAGTATAAATATATAAAATATTAATATATT
>NW_006264048.1:0-374 GCF_000469605.1 Apis dorsata
GCTATATAAGGCTCAGTACTTTTTTATAGAGAATGCCAAGAGATATCAACTCATGTGTTAAAAGACGTATAGTCCTATTAGAGGAAACAACATTTACTTTTACAAATCCTTAACCCTTCCATGTATAAGAAAATAAATTACAGCAGGATGTTCCTCCCTCGAAACCACGTAACTTTTATTTCAAACATTTTTTAATATCTCCAGAAACAAAAGAGATACATCGAACAATGCTATTTTGAAACCCCAAAAAATATATTATGTAATGGTATAACAAAAACAATCGAGATATCCCAAATAAGACAAATAAAAGGTTTGAATTTTTTAAAGATAAAAAAATGATAAAAAACGCACTAAAAGTGGCAGCATTTGTGATA
>NW_006264049.1:0-1185 GCF_000469605.1 Apis dorsata
CCGACAGTCTCCTGGCGGAGACCGCGAGACCATAAGCCGGATCGTCGTTATTTATTATTAAAATATATTCCCTGTCGAAAGGGTGGAGCCTGCCTCGACCAATGGGCACCCGTCGCGTGCCTCGAGTCGTTAGGGTGCTTGGAAATTGATAAGAATGCATCGTCGCACGCTCCCGTAGTTGCCTGCCTTACAGTAGTTGCACCCTTTAATCTGAACGCGGCGGGACCAAACCCCGACGAATCTATCGCCTGGAATCCGGTAATTGTAACGTGAACGCCGTCCTCGCCCCTTCTTCCACCTTTTCCTTTCGCCTCACCGTCCCCCCTCTCCCTCTCATTTTTCTATGCAAGTAAGTATTCACTTACTACTTACCATGCCTCGCTAAATTTTTTTTCCATTCTTTTTTTCCATTCCCTGCTCCTCCTCCCTCTTGTTTTCTCTCGTCGTACTTCCCTTCTGTCGCGTTCTCACGAAGCGTTCTCGGAAGGGCGAAGGAACACGGGATGGTGAAAGGTAACTAACGAGCAGTTAGTTGGAGTATTCACACATTTTTCTTTTTTTTTTTTTTTTTACACTAAAAACTATTTATTTATAGGGAATAATGCTGAATTACAATGAATACACTTTTTTTTTTTTTTTTGCCTCGATACTAGATTGTATAAGTCCGATCGCGAAATCGTCATCGCTCGTCGTCATCACGTATTACACAGTAGTGCGGTGATACTGGTTTATTTATTTTTTTTTTTTCTTTCCCCACCCGACCCCCCGACCCACGAGTTTTTTTCCCCTGTACGCAACCCGCCCCGTATACCCACCCCGTTTCCTGCGTATATCGTTATTATTATTATTATTCTTATTTATTTTCTTTCTGTTCTCTCTCGCTTCCCTCGCGAATGAATTCAACCCGATCTCGCCGATCGAGAATCGCCGATCGTCGAATCTTCTCCTTTCCTTTTTTTTTTTTTTTGCTCCCCATCGTCCTCGCCCTCGAGCAGTGAGAGACCAAGTATTTCTCGTTCTCTCGAATCGCACAGACGATCGACAATTTCTTCTTTCTTTCTTTCTTTCTTTCTTTCTTTCTTTCTTTCTTTCCCTTCGAATCGAGTCCTCGAATCGGCGATTCTCGATCGCGAGACGCAAAATTTCGAACCCCGTTTGTTCGTTCGTTCGTTCGTTCGATCGATC
>NW_006264049.1:1346-1548 GCF_000469605.1 Apis dorsata
AAATACAGATGAGCTATCGGTGGTTAAATTTCTCGTTTCACTACGTGTAGCATCGTCTTAACGGGCTTTAGCCGGTACGTACGATCTAGACACTATGATTATGTGAACTTTACAACACAAGAACCTTACGGGCAAAAGACTTTGTACATGGATCTTAAATACGGGGATCGGCCTCGGGGAAATATTGGTCGCGGTTCGATTC
>NW_006264049.1:1897-5305 GCF_000469605.1 Apis dorsata
CATCCTAAATCGCTAATTCAGCTTCGCCCTCGCGAATCGTCTCTAATTCTCGTCACGATCCCATTAATCGTCCCATATTCTTTCTCTTCAAAAGTCTCTCTTTCTCTCTCTCTCTCTCTCTTTCTCTCGTCATCATTCGCACGGGATTCACGCAATTCCCCTCTCGTTCTATATGATACAGGATAAATCGAGTCGCGGCTCGTCGAATCCCGACTCTGGTCTAATCGCGGTGTATATAAACGGTGTCTCTCGCTGTTTTCGAACGAGGAAAGTTGAAATCGGAGCGCATCGTCGACGAGGCCGCGTCGTCTCGAAAAAACCGTGCGTTTTCTTCCATTTCTCCTTCGCTCGCGCCCCTCCCCCTCCCCCTCCCCGTCGACCGTCGACGATCGAACCTTCGAGCCTGGCACACCGCCCTCGGGGAAATAATATTAATAATAATGATAATAATACTCGAAACCGAGAGGGTGCGCCCGATCGTCCGTACAGCTTAATCACGATTATCTAATTGAAGTCGGTCGATAATTAGGAGATAGGTACCTCTAGGAACGCATGCACGCGCGCACGCACTCTCAAGCAGTCTTTAGAAATATATTTTTTTTTTTTCGCCACGCCGATGAATAATCGTCGATGATGAATCGTCGGTGCAAAGACTTTCAACTTTCGCGTTCAAATTCCGCTTTGACGAGGGGAAAAAAAGAAGGAGGAAAAAAAAAAAAAAAAAAAAAAAAAAAAAAAAAGAAGGGAAAAAACGAGAAAAAAGGAAAAAGAAAAACGCGAAAGCGACGCGCGGATCTTTCGACTTTTTTTTCTTTTCTTTTTTTTTTTTTTTTTTTCTTTTGTCCCTGGGTAGTAAATCGATATACATACATACGTGGTATACGTGTGGCGTTCGTTCCCGTCGAACGGGAAGGTTTTTCAACGTGTGGCGTAACGCCGCCGTTTCAGAAACGATGGGACGAATACTCGGGGGGAGGAAAACAAAGAAAAAAAAAAAAAGAAAAAACAAGAAAGAAAGAAAGAAAGAAAGAAAGAAAGAAAGGAATACACGCTTTACATCGCCTCGTGTTTTTTTCTCATTGATATGTGTCTCCATCTCGACCCCAAAGTCGACCGCCTCTCGCTCGGTTGATCGAAATCGGTCCGTCGCGCGCCACCTCGATCGAGGCTTCTTCTCGAACGATCCGTTCGTTTCCTCGTCGAACTCGCGACATTTTGATGAACTCGCGCGCGCACTTCTCTTCTTCTTCTTCTTCTTCTTCTTCTTCTTCCTCTTCCCCTTCCTCTTCCTCTTCCTCTTCTTCGTCGAGTTCTCGTAAACGAGATACATTCTATATTCTCGA
The DNA here is from genome assembly GCF_000469605.1 of Apis dorsata. Taxonomy (NCBI): domain Eukaryota; kingdom Metazoa; phylum Arthropoda; class Insecta; order Hymenoptera; family Apidae; genus Apis; species Apis dorsata. The sequence continues at coordinate 3,241 of NW_006264049.1, forward strand.
AAACCGCGCTCCCCCTTCCTTTCACGGGGACGTTCACGCGCCTCGATATTCGTCCTTTCGACGAATCGTTAGACGTTTAGACGGCCGTTTCCTCCCACGAGGATCGCACGAAATCACACGACGAAGAGTGTCTCTCCCTCTCCCTCCCCCCGCGAGCACGGATGATCGCGTGGATTCCGATCGATTTGGCCGTATCCTCGACGGAGGGCGCGTGCGAGCTCCGCGCACACTTTCCTCCCCTCGCTGCGCTCCCATCCACCGATCGATCTCGATCTCACTCGTTTTGGCTGCTCGCTGGAACGCGCTCTGCCCCTCTTCTTCCTTCCTCCGCCCTCTTCTTCTAGGTTGCGCTCGTGAACAGAACCGAGTTTTTGTAATAACCCGTCCGTGATTCTGAAACAGAAGCGGCGGTCAAGAGTTCGGGAGTGTGTCTCTCGAAGCGGCGAGTGTCGAATTGCGGGGGCAATGGAGGAAGGGAGGAGAAGGGGCAGGGAGGAGTGGGAATTTCGCGTCGATCTCACGTCGATCGACGACGATCGGTCCCGTTTCGAAATTTCATTTCGCGGATGAAGCGATCGCGAATAAGGGGGGAAGGGCCGAGCGAATGATTCGATGATCGTTCGGGTGGAAGAGGCGCCGCTCACTAATTATCCTTCCCTCTTGAGACGTGGACGAACATTTGAGAGGGAGGGAGGGGGAGGGAAGGAGAGAAAGAGAGAGAGAGAGAGAGAGAGGGAGAGACCTATCGAGATTCGTGGATACGAGACCGGTCGACTCATCGGGGGCCCTTAGGGCGCCTTTGTGATCCGAGCCGCCACTCGACTTTTTATCCAACTGTCGCTTATGATTGAAAATCACCAGCGAGCTCCTTAATAGTCCACCGATCTCGATTTAACTCCGTTTCTTATTACCACACCTTCTCCCCCTCTCTCTCTCTCTCTCTCTCTCATACGAAGAGAATAATTCTTTCTCGCTCTCGACGCGAGAGAGAGGAATTTCTATTCTCTCGAAAACCACGTTCCTCTCGCTCGATGGTCTATCGTCTATCGCTTATAGAAATGGAAATTTCTCGAAATCGTTGGCTAATTTCGGCAACCTAAAGGAAGGGGGGGGGGAGGAGGACGGTTATATTCGATGAAGAGCGGAGCCTCTAAGGAAGCCAATTAAGGGGACCTACTCGTTAAGCGGCTGGAGCAAGCCGCGGTGGATCTCGGCGGTTTCGCGGGGAGAAAAACGATTATTTACGAAGCAGCGTTGGAGGGGTGGAGGGGGAGGAGATGCGGCGCAAGAAAAAGGGAGAAGGAGAAAGAGCGGCGAAATGGCGCGCCACACCGGTTACGCCGTTTTTTGCCCCTCCCCTCCCCCTTTCCCCTCTCCTAACTTGGTACAAGTTTGCGCGCGAGGCAAGAGGCGACGCCAAGTTTCGAATCCGGCGGCGTGTGCCGTTGTTGTAAGAAACACACCCTCCTCGATTCCCAATCTCCCTCTCTCTCTCTCTCTCTCTCCCCTCGAGAGACTTTCTAATTAAAGATCCGGAAGTTTGGTTGGTCGTTCGAATCGAGCGTATTGGAGTGTTCCGCGGGTGGAAGGGTATTTGCTCGGAATCGGTCCGCGTAATTTTTACACCTCGACTCGATCCACGTCAAGTATTTGTTGGCCGAGATGGAGGGACGACGGGGCGGCGACGAGGTCGAGTCGGCGAACCCACCTTGAAGAGGAGACTTGACTTGGTCCCTCTCGGCCGCCTGGTGCTGCCGCGATTTTCTCTCCAGCTCGAGTTCTTGCACCAGCGATTCTGCGACAGGGAAAAAAAACAGAGAAAATTCGTTGGTTATCTTGTCGTCGTGCGTGCGCGGGACAAATCGTGGGGATTCCTCTCGTTTTCCTCTCGGAAGGAAGGGGGAACGAACGTGGATCGCGACGCCGATCTTGGCGTCGAAATTTCGTCGAGGCGTGAACGCGAACGATGAAACGGAGCGGTAATTAGTGGGAAAGCAGCGAGCAGCGGGAGCTGGGGGAAGCGAAGGGGGAAGGAGATGATGGGACGGGACAGGGATAACGGACG
>NW_006264049.1:5310-5860 GCF_000469605.1 Apis dorsata
CAGGCGTGAAAGGGCCGCGGGTTTGCTCACTGAATTCCGCAAGGATTAGGGGTGAAAACTGGAAAATGTCCCTTTAATGATATCGCGCCGAATTAACCGCGGGCCGGGATCCTCGTTTCGGTCTACTTCGTTAAGCCCGCCGCGATTGTGGCCGAGCCTTCCTCCCTCCCTTCTCCGAGAAAAGAAGAAGAGGAAGAGGAAGAAGAAGAAGAAGAAGAAGAGGAGGAGGAGGGNGCGTCCCTTTCCCTCGCGGAAAATTGAAAAACCCGAGTTGATCGATCGGATTCGGAGGAGGATCTCGCTTTGACGCGCCTCGAGCGAAAGATCGTCGTTGCTCGATCGAAAGGATTAGGGAGGGAGAGTACGCGTGTAATCGGGAAGCGTGAAATGGCGGCTCCTTGGGCAAACGAGCAATGGTAAAATCCAATTGCAAGGCCATTAAATCCGAGTTAACCGAGTCGTAGGAGATGGAGAATTCGTAGCGCGAGTCGAGGAGACTTTGGGGCCGAGATTCCATTATGCTTTGCGCAACAATAGCTGAGGGCTGTTT
>NW_006264049.1:5906-6177 GCF_000469605.1 Apis dorsata
GTGTGAATTCGTGCGTTCGTCAGGGCCGTTATATTCCTACGGAGCGAGTGGGGGAGAGGGGTGTGTTTGCGTTTCACTGAGCCAAATTACCTCTGGCGCTCTTATCCGCGCGCGGGGTGTTTCTCGTCCCTTTGATATCCAAATGACAATTTAACTGCTCGAGATACGGCCTCGTCGCCCCCTCCTTCCCGCGATTGCCAACGGTTGTTGTACCGCGTCGCGTGTGCCGCCTCTCGTTCAACCGAAGATTTCTATCCCCGGCACGGGGGAG
>NW_006264049.1:9651-10459 GCF_000469605.1 Apis dorsata
CGGCTAGGCGACAGAAAAAAGAAATTTAATCCAAGCTCAGCGAGAGCCGCGTAAGAGGTCTCGTAATCGTAATCGCGGAAAGGAAGAGAGGAGGAGACGGAGAGAAGATATTCTTCTCGAGACAGGAACCTAACGCTAACGCAAACTACCGGAGAGATAGAGATAAAGAGAGAAAGAGAGAGAGAGAGTATATACATACGTGGAAGCGGCGCTTCGTTCCTCCCCTTCCTCCGATTCACCCTCCCGATTTCTCTAGTCTCCTGGCTTGTTCGCCGGAAAACCGCGTCGTGTCTTGTGGATATATTCGCGGCGAGGGACGCTTTCAAACCACCGCCCCCTCCTCCCTCCCTCCGCTACCACATTTTCAGGCTTCCCGTGTCGACGCGTCAGCTTCCTTTCGCCTCTATATATCGCTCGCGTACACGCGTCACGGTTTATCACTCTCGCGGGGTTATTGTCTTTCGTCTAATGGTAGACGCATGCGAGCCTGGCCCCTCTCGTGTACAGGTGCGATCGAATATATATATATATATATATATATATAGAGGAGAATATTTCATCAGGAGGGAATCAGGCCGCGTGTCGCGCAATATTTCTCCTCGAACGCGTCTCGCACCTACCTCTTCCAACCCTCCCCTCCGTGTTTGACAAGGAGGAACGAGATCCTCCGTGGAGATAACGCGGACGAATTTGTAATCTACAACCGGTCGACGTATGTACATTTTATTGCTCCCCGCTTCGCTTCGTTCCGGTTTTACGGTCGAGAGTTTCTACGGCCATTAATAGATTCTGCCCCGGCAGAAACTCG
>NW_006264049.1:11230-12467 GCF_000469605.1 Apis dorsata
TACCCCCGATCATCCGTTATCCATTTCACCGAAACTGATTACGATCCGCGTTCCTTTTCAGGTATGCATAACAATTTTCGGCCGAGGTTTTCCACGGCTTCCACGGGGAGGATGAGAAGCGCTGTTCGTATAGAATGCATGACTCGAAGACGCGACGGCCCCGAAGTCCCTTCAGAGGCGTAGTAAGTACCCACCTCAGACGACGGCGTTACGCCGACCTATGCTCCTCTCCTTGTTATTCGCCCCCCTCCGCCCCATCTAAATCTCCGTTGTTTATTGCAAATGGATTCCGCATCATGATGCCCGGGTGGTTACGGGACCCTATTCAAATACCTCGTGTTTCCTCGTCGGAACCGACTCTGCCCCCTCCCTCTCGTCCCTGACTCCGTCCACCCTCACCACGCGCGTACAGGGTTGTTATTGCCCCCGGCGTGATTGTTCCCTTTCTCTCGCTTTCTCTCTCTCTCTCTCTGCCGAGATCTTTCGAATAATTTACTTTGCGGGATATACAGACGCGACGCGGGGCCTCTTTGCCCTCGGCCGCCCTTTCCCCTCCCTCTCGTTCCTTTCCATCCGCCGCGATATCCAACGCGATGATTTTTTTTCCCCCCCTCTCTTCTTTCTTTCTTTCTTTCTTTCTTTCTTTCTTTTTGTTTGGGTAATCGAGGATCGAAGTCAGTCGGGCGGAAGATCAGAAAAATTGAGTGGATCCTAATACGGGAACGCGATTATCCGAATTAGCGGCTTGCCACCGGGTCCTCGCCCTCTTTTCATCGCGGTCGCGCCGCTCCCTTCCCCTCTTCCTCGATGAAAGAAGGGAGGGGGATCGCCCCGATGCTCGCCGCTTTTTCTTAAATTTCGCTCGATACCCATTGTTGCGAGCCCGCCCCCGGCTTATTTTTCTCTCTCCGCGCTTCTTCTCGCGACGGGAGAGGGGAGGAACGACGACGTACGTTATCTTAGCACGTGCGTTCCCCGTAACCGATCCCCTCCCCCGATCCTCGACCGAGAACCCGTCGTAGAATCGAGAATAGAGAAGAGGAAGATTGGCGTGTCCAACTGACCTTGGTAGTTCTGCCAGAAGGCGGATGCTTGGCTGCCGATCAGGTCCAACCCGTATCCCCATGCCGGTTTCTCGGGGGTGGAGGGTTGTTGGGAGGGGCGCGGCACCTGGGCCTCCCTATACTGTTGGGCCTGTTGCTGCTGTTGAAGGGGTTGCTGGGACGACTGTTGCTGC
>NW_006264049.1:13636-13849 GCF_000469605.1 Apis dorsata
GAGAGAGATTTCTTTCTCTCCTCCTCTCTTTCTCTGTTTCTCTTCTCGAGGATATCTCGATATCTCGATAATCGCGGAGCAAGCACGTGCGCGAAGTCGCCTCCTTTCCCGCTCCATTTTCACTCGGAACCGATACTTACCGGTAATCGCTCTGACTTGCTCGGAGGAAGCCCCCGTTGCCTTCAACGCCTCCTCGAGCTGCGTGCGCCTCTT
>NW_006264049.1:14542-15698 GCF_000469605.1 Apis dorsata
CCGTGCCTCGAATTATTCCTCCTCGATCGCTTTCCTCTCTTCTATCTCTTCGCGATCGTTCTCTTCGTACTTAAACGCGTATGACAAACCCTATCCATCGTCCATCGAATCCTCGTTATCGAATATATAATCTCTCGGACGAGTGTCGAGGATCGGCCGATTCGCTCCAATTCGAAGAAATTGGTTCGAACGACGAGACGCATTGGACATGGTCGGACGCGGGTTTTCGCAGACGGCCGATCGCCGGGGCAGATCTCGGGTCGCCGCGTTTGAACCCGCCTCTCCCCCCTCCCCCCCCCCTCTCCCCGCTTTAATTATTTTCCATTATTGCGAACCGCCGCGTCCGGCCATTGTGCCTTGGCCAGGATCACCCCCTCTCCCGCAACGCCACTCTCGTGCCCGATCTCTCGCCGATCGAGCCTCGTTGCGGGCATTGTTGTCGACGCCTCGATCGGGCCGCGATTCGCCTCGATTTTCGATTTGCTGCCATCCTTCCCTACGATGGATGGATTCGATTTCGCGGAACACGGCGGAAAACGATAATCGTTCCCTTTCCTCCACTGTGTTTAAGGGGGAAGTCGGTAGTTAACGTCCAATTAGTCTCGTCACCGGGTTAACGAGTGCATCGTCATTTCTTCACCGATCCACTCCACGATTGCTCGAGGAAACGTATTTACGAAATGTCGAGGCCTGTGGAATCTCGATGCGAAGGATGACGAGCTGCACACAAGATGATGCGCTTCGAAACGACGGGGACGGGAAAGAAAGAAAGAAAGAAAGAAAGAAAGAAAGAAAGAAAGATTTCGAAGGAGATGTTTTTCACACGATCGACAGGTGGACAGCGGTTGAGCGTCACTGATACCGTGATTGATTCCCGGCAGACAAGGCGCAGACAACCCCTTTGCCCCCTCTACGATCCAGCTATACCTGTCTTCCCTTTGTCTTTCACCGTTCGCTTTCTCGCTCTCGCCGACTTTCGTCGAGAATACCTTCTCTATCTCCTCCTCTCTTTTTCCCTTTCTCGATACATACGTACATACATACATACGTACATACATGTATATATATATATATATACATATATATATATATATATATATATATATACATACATAGATACGTACGTAAGTAAGTCCCTTTCGAACGTTCGACGCTC
>NW_006264049.1:16984-17877 GCF_000469605.1 Apis dorsata
CGCCATTGGCCGCTCGGCAAACCACTCCTTCGGTAACAACCGACTGCATACGTTGCATACTAAGGATACACGCGAGCCTGCCGAAGAATCGCCCCGATCCGGGGCTGCTTCGCCACCGATTTCCACCTACGATCCCGAAACTTCTTCCAGTTCCCTCCCCTCCCCCTCGACGAATCCGCGCCTCGTTTTTTCATTTCCGTTTCGAATCTGATCGACAGCTGTCTCTTTCCTTTCGACTGTAGCCAGTAACGCGAAGGAAAAAGAAATCGATTCGATGGACAATAACGATCTCCCCTCGATTTTATCCAACCTGTGTCTTAACTTTTCATCAATCGGGCGTCATGGGAAGAGTATGAGTAAGCCTGGTTGTCTTCGTTTTACAGCGGTTACGAAATCAGAGGCTACGAAACGGTTCCGCTCGATCGATATCGTTCGAGAAGATACCCGAGAGAATTGTCGGTCGCTTCGATCGCGGGTGAAGGGGAGTCGAGATTCCAGGTCGAAGGGTATCGCGAATAGGAATGGAGAGAAATACCTCCGTTGGTCGAGTGACGCGTTCGAAGAGAAGAGAAGAGAGGTTTCTCTCTCTCTCTCTGGATACGTCACAACACATCAGCTACCGCTGTGCGCTGGATCAGAAATCGGTGTCCGCGCGGAGACTACCCACGTCGAAGACTCGACGCCTACGACGTTCGAGATAGCGTACCGGATCCCGAACGATATCGATCCGGCCCCGCTTCGAATCCTCGAGATCTGGTCGGGTTGTCGCTTCGGGCCTGTTTCGAAGTCGTCGCCTATCTGGCGGAATTAGCGGCCGGTCGCGTAAACAATCAGGGGAAACGCGACGGGGCAAATCCAATAGGGAAACCCGCAGAAACTAATATAGAGGCCGG
>NW_006264049.1:18822-19160 GCF_000469605.1 Apis dorsata
CAAATATCAATTTTGCGGCGACAACTTTTCGCCACCCTCCTTTTCTTCCACTCCGTGACCCATATGGAAATGGAGATCGGTCATCGGAATCCAGTTTGCCAGTTTGGGAAACATCCCCGACAGGGGAGAGAGAGAGGGAGGGTCAACCGCGTTTCCCTTCCTTCTCCTCCGTGAACGAGAAGGGTAGGAACGTCGTAAAGTCGAAAGCTTTTCGCTTTTACGTATTATTCTTTTATCCGATATCGGGATAGCCTGTATCCGGAGGCGAGATATACCGGAGGGGCGGGGGAGAGGGGAGGAAATCCTCTTTGCGCGGTTGATACCTTTTTTTTTTTTTT
>NW_006264049.1:19722-19994 GCF_000469605.1 Apis dorsata
GGGAACGAAAAAAGAAAAGAAAAAGGAAGGAATACGAGCTGACAAAAGTTTCTTCTCCGAATGGAATGGGACGCGAGGGGATCCGTATCTGGCGGTCGTTTCTTTATCGGCAGCGTGCAGCGCCAGTTTTCGGAGGGGGGGTCTTGGTTCTATACGACGCGTGTTTTATTGCCCGAAAACCGACAGATATCAGGATTATGTGTTCCCATCCACGTCGACGCTCGTCTCCACCATCGAAAGCGATACGGAACCGGTACGGAGGGAGGAGGAGG
>NW_006264049.1:20630-20839 GCF_000469605.1 Apis dorsata
GAAGAAGGGGAGAGAGAAAGAGAGAGAGAGCTTTTCCAAGTTCACGGCGGCGGAGGAGGAATGAGAAACAACTTCCCCCTTCCCTCCTCCCCCAACGGTGTACGAATTAAATTCTTAAAGTTCCCTCCCTCCCGTGCATGTCGCATTCCGCGAGTCCCCGAGACATCTAGAATCGAGTTTTACCTCTAGGCTGCTTCCGTGTACGACGT
>NW_006264049.1:21210-22046 GCF_000469605.1 Apis dorsata
CTTCTTCCTTTCCGTCGACAAAACGGAGCAAGGAGGAGGAAAGGGAGGGGGCGGCGCGGTCGGGGCAACAAGCGCTTACGAGATCTTGCAATATTTAACGACCCGATGAAAGCTGGCGAAATCCGAAAGGAACGCATCGTTTTGCCTCGCGTCTTCGAGAAGAGGGGGAGGGGAAAAGAGGAGAAAAGAACTCGTTTGTCCTATCGAACGAAGAAATGGCTTCTTTCCTCGCAAATTCAAAGCTTTCTAAAAAGCGAACAAGTGTTTACCAGTGCCAGAATACAGTCAATATTATGCGAATGCAATGAAATGGAATGGAATCGAGATAGTATCTCTTCGAAGCGAAATTGCATCGCAGCACGAGGTATAATACAACGAACTTCCAAGAAACGATTCCGTTTTAAACTGCCGCGTTTAAATTTAATTATAATCGCGATCCGTTTCATAAAAATTCACGGAGACACGTATGAAACAGCAGCGTGATCCTTCTACGAGATCGAACGCGCTTTTTCTTGCCTTCTCCCTCTCCCTCGCTTGCGAAACCACGGGGAGAGGAAGGGGGAGGTTGGTGAGAGATCTGAAGCGACGATAGGAAGGAGGCGCAGGCGGAAAACGAGATCCATTCGGGTCGTTCTTTGAGGCGGCATCCCCGTAAAGGGAATGTTTGCGGCGGAATGGAAAAAGGAGAAAAGCGGGGAACGGATTGAGAGGTTTGAGAGAAAAGAGAGGGCAAGGAACTGCAGAAGTACCGGAAGGGTGGACGGATCGTTTCAATCGTAGACCGCAGTGACCGCGCTCTTTCTTTCTCTCTCTCTCTCTCTCTCTCTCTCTCTCCC
>NW_006264049.1:22336-22592 GCF_000469605.1 Apis dorsata
TCACGCCCCCAGATTGCCGCATTAAACATCCAGCAAAGGGAATTTCAACCCTTTCCGCGTGCACCGTCGCCGTGGCCGTCGTCTCGTCGGCCGCTCGTGCGTCCATTTCCACGAGGATTACTTCCCCGTGCCCGATTCTTTCCATCGCGTTTCTTCCCCTTCCCCTCCGCAGAAAATCAAAACTCGATACCTTCTCCTGTTCTCTCCACGAGACCTTGGAGAGACGGGCGTCCTCCTCCTGCCGACTTCTCGAGAA
>NW_006264049.1:23263-23525 GCF_000469605.1 Apis dorsata
CGAGCGATTATGCGCGGGCCCGAGATAATCGTGAACGGTATGGGAAAGGATCGAGCGGGTATCGAAGGATATCGAGAACAGGGGCTTCTTATGGCGGAGCACCTCGGGGGCTTCGTTTCGCAACGAATTCTCTGAAATTTTTTCCAGAAACTTGACCGCCCGCAACTCCTCCTCCCCGTCCCCCGCAAAACCTCGACGCACACCTCCTCTTTTCTTCCATCTTCGATTCTCTCCTCTCCTCCCTTCGCCAATTTCGAAATCG
>NW_006264049.1:27085-29708 GCF_000469605.1 Apis dorsata
CCGCTTCTCCGCGATCAAGACACGTTCCAAAGATCGATTTCGAAACCTTCCGTTCCTTCTCTCGCTCGCGCTCGTTTCTTTTCATCGTGATTTCGAGATTTCGATTTGAAACTATATGGACGACGACGAGGTGTTTTCTCGTGAAGAGAGGAACCTAGAACCTTCGACGTATCGCGTGTCAATCGGGGCGAAACACGCACGAAGGGGTGGTTCCCCGAAAACCGATCGCTTTATTCCACGGGTATACGTCTCCATTAGAGCTCGCCAACCCTTCGAGGAGAACGGCAGCTGCTCTTCTAAATCCTCGTTAGAGCGATCGTCATCGTGTTCCACGAATTCCGTGTCTTTCCATCTCTCGTATCCTCCGACTCTTGGTAAAGCGACGACCGAGGCATCCTCTTCCTCCGCTTCTTCTTCCTCTTGTCCGGTTTCTCGCCGGATGCCAACCCCCGGGTTCTGGAAACTGGTAGCCTCTACTATTTCGGGGGGATTGGAAAACCCATCAACGCCCTTGAGAGAGAGAGAGAGTCTCGTTCCACCTAGCTGGACCGTCCAGAGAATCCCTCTTGGTTCACAAAGCTGTGAGAATCCCGGGCGGCGCAAGAGACCCGGAAGAGGGTTTCTCGGACGAGGAAGGGAGAGAGAGAGAGAGAATAAGCTCCGCTCACTAAGTACGTTTCGCATCTAAGACGCTCGCCGAGTTTAATTACAGGGCTTTGCGGCGTCGGGGACACAGACGGTCAGCTCATCTCACCTCCTCCTGATTCCCTCTTAGGGAAATCTCTCCCACGTTTCTCTTTACGTTTCTCTTTCCAAATATTCCAAATATTTTTAAGAAGGGAGCGAGAACGAGAATAAATGGAACGAAGGCGGGAGGAGAGAACGGCGAAGAAACGGCGGAAACGAGGATTCTCCTCGACGGATCGCGGTTGGAAGCGGCGTAAAAGCGTTGCGCGGAATGACGTTTTACAAGGGGTCTATCAAGCGTGGAGCAATGTTGATGGGCAACGGCGGGAGAGCCGAGGTGCAATTTCGCAAGCGAGCGTCGCCGGCGTTACGATTTTTACGACGCTCCCTTTACAACCGACAAAATGTAATTTTCTGCGATATGTGTGTATACGGGAACTGGAGGGAGGGAGGGGTCGAAGCCACGGGACGGAAACCCGAAGGAGACGCGGCGAAGGAAGGGAGGAGGCGATAGTCGCGGAAATAGCCGGTCGAAAGGTGGTCCGTGGCCGACCCTCGGTCGAGAGACCGCGCGAGCATCCCCCCTTCCTCGGCGAGCCAAGGAATCGAAGGTTATTATAACGAAGGTAGGATCGTATCGTTCGATTTACCGTGGCTATAAAATTTGAGGAATTTTCAAATACGTTTTCAAATACGACGTTTATAACGGGGAGGGGGGGAAGGCTTGTAATTTTCGAGCGGCGGGACGGTAGAAGGAGCGGTGGCAGTCGCGGGCGCCGCGCGACGATCGAATTATTGCGGAGGATCCGCGACTCCCGGTGTCGATCGTAAATTTTCGCCGGACGATAAAGAACAGCGTCGGATGGGAATTCTTTGGTCTCGGGAGAAAGGGACCGCCGCGAAGGGAGGGAAGGAAAAAGAGAGAAGGGAAGAAAGCGAAACGGCCCCTCTCTCTCTCTCTCTCTCTCTCTGTCGTCTCGCGCCTGCGGGTCGACAACCGTTGTCTCCGCCGCCGGTGGCTTTCTGCCCGCCGAAAAACCATCTCCGCTCGAATTGATTTTCGGAATTTATCGTGGCGAGCTTCCGTTCGCCGCGCATCGCCGCGTCTCGCAATCGGCGCGTAAACAAGGCGAGTTTACGACGGGGTCGCACCCGCCACCCCCTTCGACCGGTTAATTGGAAGGCCGGTCTAATCGCGCCGCGGGCCACCGCCAACGAAAGAGGTGGGCACCCTTTGTTCTTTGTTCCGGGCCAACGCCTTCGTTCTCTTTCTCTTTCCACACCCCACGCCTCCACTCTTATTTCCATCCTTTCGCGTCAACCTTTCCTCTTTTGTACTCTTTGTAGTTCAACTTCCGGTAGAGAAGAGTCGTCTCGTTCGTTCGCGGACCGTTGCCTTCTTCTAACGCCTTCCTCCCTCCCTCATCGAACGAGGTATGAGCGTATTTCCGCGTACGATGGAAAGCGGGAGCGGAACGGGGGAAATAGAAGGCGGCGGGTATTTCGGCGAGGGAACGAACGAACGAACGAACGAGCGATCAGCGAGCCATGTGGCGCGCACGATTTCACCGGGAACGCAATGCGGCAGTCGCAGTTGGGCCGAGATAATTAGGTTTGAGTGCACTCTGGCCGCCGCAGTCGGTAACTCAGTTATCAGTGGACACCCCGCGTACAATGGCTATCACAACGGCATCAAACATAACGCATCAATTAACGTGAACAATAACCGAGCCCCGGCAGGGGTGACGGGAAGGGTAGATGGCGCGAGCGAGCGAGCGAGCGAGCGGGCGCCCAACGTTCAGGGGGCACATCCTTCTTCCCTCCACTCTTCCACCCGTCCCGAAGGAGTTGGAGGAGTTTCGCCTCGTCGGGATTAACTACCTCCCCCCTTTCATTCTTTTCTCCCCCTTTCCGAATCGAAAGGATCGTACCGATA
>NW_006264049.1:30128-30700 GCF_000469605.1 Apis dorsata
ATATTGCCACCGCGAGAGATTAATGTTTCGTCCTGGCCCATCCCCGTCCTCTCTGCTCAACGCTCTCCTTCGTTCTTTCACGCCCTCGCGCTGTTATTATATCCCTTTCGCTCGTCCTTCTCGTTACGCGTATTCGCCACGCGTCGATCTCGTTAACGAGATCGTTCGCGATCGCTTCCGTTACGATCGTCACCACTCGATCGAGGTTAATCGACGTTCCTCTCTCTCTCTCTCTCTCGCACTTCCATTATTTTTTCTCTCCCTCGTGGAAAGGAAAGAAGTCGAAGCATCTGTCCTCGAACCGATAAACCGCGCAACCTAGACTTCCCTTGCCAACTTGAGAGAGAGAGAGAGAGATAGAGAGACGATTCGAGTTTCGAGACGGTAGTTCGTCCACGACGAACGGCTAGAACGATAATGGCGGCTATTAACGAGCTGTAGCGGGCGCGAAGACACCTGAGCCCAAAATATCACCGCGATTAATGCAATTACAGCTTACAAGTCCCTTCGGCTCTAAGACCTCCGGTATTACTAATTCAACGAGCGCGTGGATGTGTTTCCGGCGAGGCTTC
>NW_006264049.1:30828-32178 GCF_000469605.1 Apis dorsata
GGGTGGATCCGTGGGTGGGTAGGTTCGTTGCGGATTATACCGTTTCCCGAGCCCTTGCCACCGTTGGTACCGGCGTTTGGCGGTTGCGGTTAACGTAATTACGCGGCCAAGGACCTTCACGGCCCCCTTCGAAACCGCCAACGTCTTAAACTCCTCCTCGACCCCTTTCGACCCTCCTTCGAGAAAACGGTTCGTCGATTCGTCTGCTAATCGGCGGATCGACACCGCAACGCGTATCCCATCTCTTGGATCGAATTCCGGCTCGGGATATTATCCCCCCTTTCGGCGATTCACTCGCGATCCATCCCCGTTTGTTCGCCGATCGTATATTTCCCTTTAAACGAATGAGAATTAACGGTGAGAAACGGTCGGCGAGATGACTCGATGACTCGTTAAAAGTTGCGAAAGAGCCACGGCTCTATGGTGCAATTACTACGGGGGGGTTGGTACGTGATCGTCATCGTCATCGATGCCCGGGCAGCAGGCCATCACGCTTTATTAGCGCGACGATCGGGACAATCGGTCCAATGATTACAGCCGAAACATAATCGTTAACGCGTACGACCCATTAATGACTATGGACCATTCTCGATGCCAAATTGGTGGCGGCGAATGGGCTCGAGAGAGTGGCGATCGCGAGCACTCCATATAATACATGGCCGCGTGCACACAAGCGGTATGCGTGTAACCGCGTAAACGCCGGACGCTTCGCGCGGTCGATGATGAACGTATTTGCGCCTCCCGTTTAATCCCCGTTACGACGAATCAAAACGTAAACGCCAACGTCCTCCCCTCTCTCTCTCTCGCGTTTCAACCCCACGGCTCTTCCATCCCCCCTCGCCCCACTCCGCCGCCGATCTTTCCGCCGCCACAGTTACGCGCGGGAACTTTTGCAATCCACGATCCACGAGGAGGAAACGCGTGTCTTGCCGGGAGCTGCGAGCTTTCTCCCTCCCTCTCTCTCTCTCGGTCTCTCTCGCTCCGTCCCGCGAGATCGGTTCGTTCCTCCATAATTTATGAGATTCTCCGTCTGGCCGCGAGGCCTTCTCCTCTCGCGACGTTATAATTAGAAATATGCTTACGGCCGTAATTCCGTACGGCGGAGCGGAACGGTATCGTTCGGGGTGGGGCCTAACCTCTCTCTGCTCCTCGTGCCCCGAAAAGGAGGGTGAGCGCGTTTACTGCCAATAAGGGACGCATGCATAATAGAAAGCCGTAGATGGTAGTCGGCCGACCGACAGAAGGACTTACACGGGAATGCTACTTTACGAGGAAACTCGCATTACTCGAGGGTAGCCGTATCATTCGCCGCGAGAAATAGTCGAATCACGCCTGCCAACCTTTCGATTC
>NW_006264049.1:32221-32555 GCF_000469605.1 Apis dorsata
TTTCCTTCCTCGATCCCTTCTTAATCTCTGGGAGAAGAATTCGAAGGGAATGAGATTTTCCACGCGAACGAGGAGGAGGTTGGAGGGCAATCGGTGGTTGCTCGGTGTGTTGAGGGTGTAGGGTGACACCGGCCCACGTAATAACGGGTTACCGATTACGCGTGATTACGTTCGTTCATTTACACGTTTCGCGGCCTGCTTTAATTTCCCGATAATTCCAGGTTTCGTTCACCAGCGGCAGGCAGCTGAATATCGTTTCGAAACTCGCGCTTTTACGAGATCGAGAATCATTCTTGTTCCGCGGAAAATGGATTGGAGATCGGAGGTCGGTGGT
>NW_006264049.1:32601-36578 GCF_000469605.1 Apis dorsata
GGCGAGGAGGAGGAGGAGCGGCGCTTTTCTCCCCCGTGGCCGGATTCGGTGGCGCCAAGAATCGATCGAGCGCGCGACGGTGGTTTATCGCAAAGGACCGGTGGCTCGCGAGGAGGAACAAAGCTGCGCGCGTTCCACGACGGCCTTCTCGCGAACGCTATGCCCCGGTACGCGCAGAATTTTCGCAACCGTCTCACCTCGCCACGCGCGCACCAGATACGAATCGAGGTTGCGCTCGCGCGGATACAAGTGTGGAGGAGGACGAGGCGGAGAAAGAGGAGGAAGCCGGCCACGTATGCACACACACGCGCGCGTCGGGCGTTCAAGTAATTCGCGCAATTTCATCTAAATTCCGCAGCAACGAAATTTCTCGCGTCGTCGTCTCTCCCTCTCTCTCTATCTCCCTCTTCGTGCCCGGTTTCACGGTGTACACAAACTCGGTGTACACGCGCGCTCTCCTCGAGCTTCCAGCTTCCCCAATGGTATTTCTTACGGTCTTTATTTATCACGGGGCCAACCAACACGACCAGCGTTTCGTGTTAAACGCGATTAGGTAGGTGTACGTATTTTCCTTTCTTCCTCGAGCTATATTTCGCGTGTATTCCTCGAACGATAGTTCGACCGCTCGAAATATCGTATCGCGTTGTCGCTTCTGTTTCGCGCCTTTCATTGGCCGCGATTACGACGAAACCATGTCTTCGGGATATTCAACAGATGCGAAATTTCGCACGGTTCTAAAATACTCTCTCTCTCTCTCTCTCTCTTTTCTTCTTCTGAAAATTCACTTTCCCTTCCCTACGCGCGCGATTACGCGAGCGAGCAACGTTTATCATAATTGCGCGAATTTCTTCGGCGATAAATCGTGGAAAGACGTGCTTACGCCTCGGCCTGACAGCAGGATGTAACTAGACGGAGGAGCAGAACCACCATCGCCATCTATTTCCCGGAGGAATGGCTCACGCCTGCACGGCCGCGTAAATAAGCTGTCGCGTTTTATTTCTTTCCTTTCTTTCACTCTCTCTCTCTCTCTTTCTCGTTCCTCTCGTCTCGTCTCGCGGAATATTCCAGCCGAGAATATTGCACGGTTGGCCAGGTAACCGAGAAATTCAACCCCCTGGCTAGACTCGCTCTCGATGCTAACTTTTCTTTCGAGCCGCGCGTGTGCCCGATCCTCCCGCTATTGTCCTCCAACTTTTTTTCCTCTTCTTTTATCCCCGATTTCCATTTCCTCTCCCCTCCTCCGATTAATCGTTAACCTTG
The DNA here is from genome assembly GCF_000469605.1 of Apis dorsata. Taxonomy (NCBI): domain Eukaryota; kingdom Metazoa; phylum Arthropoda; class Insecta; order Hymenoptera; family Apidae; genus Apis; species Apis dorsata. Next base: position 33,862 of record NW_006264049.1, read on the forward strand.
GATCGATCCCTCGATCGATTCTCGTTCGTTGGTTCGTTCGAATGCGAAAGTTTTCGAAAAGTAATGTTTTGGAAGGGGGGATCGATCTCGGGCTCCTCTCCCCTCCCCGGCTGGGAAGAAAACCTCGGGCGTCGGGAGGTAAGGTGAAACGTTCTATTTTTACGTAAGGGGTTGAAATCCGACGTAGGTCGTCGGGGCGCGTAGGACGTTGGAGCGCGTTAAACGCCGTTGGCCGGGGCCCACCAGCGCATTAACAATTATATTACGGTTACGAAGCTCACTGTTACGCGCGAGCGAATTCATACGCGTGCCCTCGGGGCTCCGTGGGGTGGAAGCAACCATCGAGGGGGAAAAAAAAAAAAAATACCACCGCGGAGGAAAGGAAGATCGGCGGAGAGCGGAGGCCCGAGCCTCGAATCTATCCACCAACGTTTCTCTTCGTATCGCGCTCCTCGCCGCTTTTTGGCCGCTTTTCCCCCGAATCGATCGAAAACGTGGCCTTTTCCGTGGAGAGGAAACCGGCGACCGAGCCTTGGACCGATTCGAAGAAGAGAGGAGGGGAGAGGGCTTTGTTCTCGAAAGGGTCGAAAGTAAGACCCTCGACAAAACTTCGGTGGTTACCCTTTCGGTCGCGTCTCCTAGCACTGGCTGCGTGATTTAATTTTTTCTCGCTGTCCGAGAGAGAAAGAATGAGGAGGCAAGGGGGAGAAACGAGAGAGAGAGAGTATCATATTCACGACACGGGATGGCGCGCAAAAGCCAGAGAGACAGAGAGAGAGAGAGAGAGAGAGAGAGAGAGAGAGAGAGAGAGAGAGAGAGAGAGAGAGAGAGAGAGAGAGAGAGAGAGAGAGAGAGAGAGAGAGAGAGAGAGAGAGAGAGAGAGAGAGAGAGAGAGAGAGAGAGAGAGAGAGAGAGAGAGAGAGAGAGAGAGAGAGAGAGAGAGAGAGAGAGAGAGAGAGAGAGAGAGAGAGAGAGAGAGAGAGAGAGAGAGAGAGAGAGAGAGAGAGAGAGAGAGAGAGAGAGAGAGAGAGAGAGAGAGAGAGAGAGAGAGAGAGAGAGAGAGAGAGAGAGAGAGAGAGAGAGAGAGAGAGAGAGAGAGAGAGAGAGAGAGAGAGAGAGAGAGAGAGAGAGAGAGAGAGAGAGAGAGAGAGAGAGAGAGAGAGAGAGAGAGAGAGAGAGAGAGAGAGAGAGAGAGAGAGAGAGAGAGAGAGAGAGAGAGAGAGAGAGAGAGAGAGAGAGAGAGAGAGAGAGAGAGAGAGAGAGAGAGAGAGAGAGAGAGAGAGAGAGAGAGAGAGAGAGAGAGAGAGAGAGAGAGAGAGAGAGAGAGAGAGAGAGAGAGAGAGAGAGAGAGAGAGAGAGAGAGAGAGAGAGAGAGAGAGAGAGAGAGAGAGAGAGAGAGAGAGAGAGAGAGAGAGAGAGAGAGAGAGAGAGAGAGAGAGAGAGAGAGAGAGAGAGAGAGAGAGAGAGAGAGAGAGAGAGAGAGAGAGAGAGAGAGAGAGAGAGAGAGAGAGAGAGAGAGAGAGAGAGAGAGAGAGAGAGAGAGAGAGAGAGAGAGAGAGAGAGAGAGAGAGAGAGAGAGAGAGAGAGAGAGAGAGAGAGAGAGAGAGAGAGAGAGAGAGAGAGAGAGAGAGAGAGAGAGAGAGAGAGAGAGAGAGAGAGAGAGAGAGAGAGAGAGAGAGAGAGAGAGAGAGAGAGAGAGAGAGAGAGAGAGAGAGAGAGAGAGAGAGAGAGAGAGAGAGAGAGAGAGAGAGAGAGAGAGAGAGAGAGAGAGAGAGAGAGAGAGAGAGAGAGAGAGAGAGAGAGAGAGAGAGAGAGAGAGAGAGAGAGAGAGAGAGAGAGAGAGAGAGAGAGAGAGAGAGAGAGAGAGAGAGAGAGAGAGAGAGAGAGAGAGAGAGAGAGAGAGAGAGAGAGAGAGAGAGAGAGAGAGAGAGAGAGAGAGAGAGAGAGAGAGAGAGAGAGAGAGAGAGAGAGAGAGAGAGAGAGAGAGAGAGAGAGAGAGAGAGAGAGAGAGAGAGAGAGAGAGAGAGAGAGAGAGAGAGAGAGAGAGAGAGAGAGAGAGAGAGAGAGAGAGAGAGAGAGAGAGAGAGAGAGAGAGAGAGAGAGAGAGAGAGAGAGAGAGAGAGAGAGAGAGAGAGAGAGAGAGAGAGAGAGAGAGAGAGAGAGAGAGAGAGAGAGAGAGAGAGAGAGAGAGAGAGAGAGAGAGAGAGAGAGAGAGAGAGAGAGAGAGAGAGAGACAAACCGGCCCCCTCGATCATCGAAGGGCCACCACCGCACCGAGAGAGCGAAATCGAGCGTTGGGGGAGAGCCAGAGAAACGGACGGGGGATGAAGCGAGAGAGAGAAAGAGAGAGGCGAGGACGAGTAGTCTCGGCGAGACTTAATTAAACAGCGGGCAAAGCCAGGTTAGTTCACAAAGTGACCGCGGCACCTACCCCCTTGTAGCCACCAGCATCGACTCTTCGCCGATATAGCTAACCTTCTGGGGGTATATACCGAGCCCGCACGGTATATCGGCTTCCAACGACGTGTCCGATCCATCGGGTCGAACCTTCAGTTTTATCGCGCGTCCTACGCTCTTTCCCAAGATTTTTAAACCCTCCCCCCTCTTTTAAAACCGCTCTCTTTCCTCTCTTTCCTCTTCTCCTCTTCTTTCGGTTCACGTATACACGTGTGTGTATGTATATATATATATATATATACTCTCTGGAGGCGAAGCTC
>NW_006264049.1:37437-43769 GCF_000469605.1 Apis dorsata
CCCAACCAATTCGCGACCCATTATTGCCTCTTAAAGCCTCTTCCTCGCCGCGTCTCTCCTCATCTTCTCGCCCATCCTCCTCCGCGACGTCGTCCGTCGACCAAGGAATATCTACTTACTCACTTAAGCTCGAGCAAAAACCACCAAATTCGAGCGTTCGTATAAACTATCTTACTTTTTTCCCCTCCTCCTCTTACTGTTTAAACTAAGCCTAACCGTGTTATCGTAGTACACGTACACACGCACGCGCGCGTGTTACTTTCTTCAACGTGACGTTGAAAACTATAACGACGCATGTCGTTCGTTTACTCCTCCGACGCGTACGTCCATAAACTTTGGAGGAGGAACACCACCACGTTCCCGATCACCGTTCTAACTAACCGTTAAGAACATTTCCGGATACAATGAGCTAATATCTGCCCGTTTGTTTCTGCAACGCTGGTCGCGTGACTTCGGCGTGGCGGATCGCGACGACGAGTTTCCGGGATCGGTGAATCAGAATGGTGGTCTCGCAAAGGATTCGAGCGAAGCCAAGTGTAGGGTGGTAATCGACACGTTTCCACGCAGTGGCGTCGATTCTAGAGGAGCGTAAGGACTGCGTGCCCTACGCTGGAACGGAGACAAGGGAGGAGGACGACGTTGTTGCACGCATCATCCCTCTCTCTCTCTCCTTCCACCGGTTGCCTCGAGAGCAGTTACAATACAGGAGGGAGGGTTCCGCCTGGTATCGGTGTGTGTAAACTGTTCACTTCAAAGCAAATCAGCTATCGTTACGCACGGGAGCATCGACGTCATCCGATGTCCATACCCGTTCTCGTTGTTGTTGTTGTTGTTGTTGTTGTTGTTGTTGTTGTTGTTATGGTCGTCGTTGCTCTCTTCCTAGTCTTAGTCGTAGTCGTAGTCGTAGACGTGATCGCAAGCTCTTTTGAGAAAGCTCCGCGTTTCTTTGCGCCGCGGACAGATACCTCCGATGGATATGTTAGTCACGGATTATCGATCCGTGACGAGGGATGAATCTAATACGAGTAATTATAGGACGCGCAAGCCTGTATTGTCGCCGAGCATTGCGTCAATAATCTTTGAGGGGATCGTCAACCGTGAACGTGTGCCTAATGAACGGTTATCATTCCACCGAGCTTTTTCGATTCAGGCCTCTATATATTTCAACGCGAACCTTGACATTTACGAAACCACGGATTTGCCTGGTAGGTTTCGCAGGTTTAAAAATCTCTCTCTTCGACGGAGAGATGTCCAACGTCGAGCAATAGTAGATGTAATCCTCGCGCTAAGACTCTCCTCCCGGCCGATAGCGTGACGAGCGCGCTCGAAACGGGGGAGAGAGCGAGAGAGGGAGGGGGCGTGGGGGGTTGAAACGCGGCAAACTCCCTTGGGTCCCAATTACACCGACACCCGATCCTGGCATTACGGGCCGGCTAATTCGAGGGAGGGCGAGGAAGGAGCGTCGCGTGTATAAATCTCGGTAGGTAGGTTGATTGTACAGTTTCAATTCCGTTTGTCGCCACCATCGCGCTTCGTTACCGACGAAACGAGCAACGAGAGAGCGAGGGAGAGAGAGGGAAGNCGGAGACAACGTGGGAAACGTTTCTCCGCGTTTCTTCCGCGAGAGGGGGAAAAAAACGCACCTCGTTTTCCTCTCGCGCACACTCGTGGCGTGGGCAAACAAACTTTCTCTCCCTCCCTCTCCCTCTCTCTCGGTCTTTTCCAAATAAAGAGTGGAATATCGGAGCGAGCGAGCGAGCGAGCGGGAAAATCGTCGAGGATCGAGATGTCGGTCGGAGGAATCGGTCGTCGAAGAAACGGTACGTCGCAAAGGTCGTCTTCGTTGTTCGACGCGTGTACCCATTACAAATCCCTTCGGAAGGAGGCACCGACTCCTCCTCTACCAACCCCTGCCAGGATAATAGCGAGCTGCTCGGTCCGCGGGGGGTCCAAGATTTCGACCTTTACCGAAATGCCAACCGGCGAGGAGGGGAGCGGCTTTAAACGGGCTAATAACGCCGCGCCCTCCCTTCGATTCCTCCCTTCCTGCACAAATTGCCTAGGCAGCGAGGCCGTAAAAATTGATAAAGACATCGCGTCGATTTCCTCTCTCTCTCTCTCTCTGTCGCGCCCAGTTCTCGAGCTCGAACGAAAGGAAAACGCTTGCTTGTTTCATTCGCGGTTTGGTCATTAGCCGGATGAGAGAGGATGAGGTCTTAGGCGAGCGGTTTCGAGTCAATATTCTCGGATGATCGATCATCCGGCCGGAACCGCGGGAGGCCTCGCGCAAATTAAGTATCGTCTTACGTTGGCCGCCGCCTTTAAGAATCGTCGAAAAATACGAGGGAAACACGGGGTGGATGGAATCGGTCGGTGCGTGGCATCGATCATCCGCGTATAAACGTGCGGAACTGTCGATGGTGGGCGAGGAGGAGGAGGGTGGAAGGAAAAGTTTCGCCTCGGAAAGATAAAGGTTTCTATAGTCGGAGGAGAAGAGGGAGGGAGGGGGGTGGGTTGGTGGACTATTTCCTATATTTGCGATATCATAGAACTCGCTTGACATTATGGGTGGCGTCGGGGGTGGCGCCGAGGGATAGATGGGCTATTCCGTGAGACCGGCTGTCATATTCATGTATTGACACTGAGCTGGTTGACTAATGGACTGGTGTTGTCACAGTGTCGTGTTACCGCGAGGGCCGGGCCCCCTTGCAACTCGTTTTTCCTGCGAATCGACCGAAACGCCGCGACGACTTTGTCCACGCGTTTGATTCGCCCGCGTTCGGGCGAAGGGAGAATCATCGACGTGGCGAAAGAAGCGAAAGGGGAGAGGGGGGTGGTGGAAGGGGGAAATAGGAAGAAAACAAAAAATATATATCGGCTCGATCGAGCCGGTGGACGGATCGACGCGGCGAGAACGCGCGCGTCGGATAGGGAATTTTTTTTTTTCTTTTTTCCTTTTTTTCTTTTTTTTTTTTTTTTTTGATACGGATCGCAATATAGCGAGGATCGCGCGCGCACGTCCGCCCCGAAGCACGCGGATATTCCTGTCGGTCTTCTCGACTTTTACATATTTATCGCGTCTCGCATTGTGCTCGCGTCAGCCGGGACGCCGACATCTTTTGCCAGGAAAATCCGCGATATTGAATTTGCCCGCCACCCTTCCGCCGTTTTCCGTCCGCCTCCCCCTCTTTCCAACCCGTTCCTTTCGTCCACGACCGCCGAATCGATGATTCGTTCGCGAACGAACGTTCGTGGTCCAAAAGAGTGAAAAAAAAAAAAATAAAAAAAGAGAGAGAAAACGCTCTCGCGCGTGGTTCCGCGCGTTCTCCTCCTCCTCGTTCCCCTCGGAGAGGGAGAGCGGTAACGGGAGCCTCGAAATCTCTCGGCCGGGATCTCGATCCTCGATCCTCCCTGAGCCGCGTCACAATAGGGGAGGGGGAAGAGAGACCGCTTCTGCGTGCTCGTTTTTTTCTTTTTCTCTCCTTTTTTGTTTTCGGCGCGAGGCGAAAAAACGAGGGAGAGAGAAAGAAGACGGGCGGACAAAGGGGTGTGGGTGTCGATCGAGGCAGGATCGAATAATAGTAGTGGTGGTGGTGGTGGTGGTGATAGTAGGAGGTGGTCAAAGAGAAGCGGAGCCCGTAAACGCGAGACGACTATTCTATTACGGACTGACATTCGATACAAACTTGGTCGAGCGATCACGGCCTTTGCCATGCTCCTTCCACGTTTCCTTCCTTCCTTCCTTCCTCTACCCCTGCGTTTCTACCCTTGGTACTCCATTAAAGTCGCGAAACAGCCGGGACGAATCCTCGGCGAGACAGAGAAAGAGGAGAGAGAGAAAGAGAGAGAGAGACTAGCCGTGACTCGTAGGCTAGAGGGTCCTTCGAGGCTGGAATAATAGGATACGGTGAGAGACTTTATAGCCGCGTGTCTCTTCGCGACCGCTTTGATTTATCGCGGAGTTAAATGGCTCGACGCTGTTACGCCCTCTCTCCGGGAACCTTTCTCCTGCTCGCGGATGAGGGTACGACGCGAGGCGAGCGTATGGTAACACGCCTAGATTCGTCGTAAACGCGCGTCCGTTTGGTCGGTTTGGGACAGGCATCCGTGAACGATGCGGAATTTCGCGCGAAGTTTCATATCGGTCCCGAGCATCTATCGACTCCACTCACCTCGAACCTTCTGCTCGTCCTGAAGCTGTCGCTCGAGGCTGTCCTTAACCTCCCTCTCTCGGAGAACGTCCATCTTCAACTCGGCTGTAATCAGAAAGATAAAAAGGAATCTTAACGTGGCGTGTCTCTAAAGCGGACTTTAGTTAAGGGTTTAGTTAGGAACTCTCTCTCCTCCCCTCCTTTGGAAGATGGCATAGGAGAAGAATATTGCACGGTCTGGCGGGTTCGTGATTAAATCCAACGGGCGAGGACCGGACCGGATAGTTAGCTCTAATAGAATTACGTGGAAACGCACCACGAGGAGGAGAGAAATCCTCGACCGCCGCCGTTGCGTTCTCCGCTCTTGTCTCCAAGACGCTCGCCCCTTTCTCCGTCTTCTCGGCTACAACAACCCTCCTTCTCTCACCCTTGGGACTCGCCACGCTAAATTAGCCATTTCGAATCTCGGCGAGAGCCTGATGGAGTGGTGGAGAGAGAAAGAGAGAGAGAGAGACAGAAATTCGTTGAGAAATTCCCTGTTCTGACTTTCGTCTTCCTCCCCCCGATTTCGGATTTTCGGTTTAAGAAAAGCCGCGGAAAGAAGCGTGGCCGACTGTATATCGGCTCGATTATCGACGTTCACCGACGACGCTTCCCTTGGGAGTGGGGAGTATCGATGAGAAAGGGAGAGAAGTCGGTAAAAAACGTTGCCAACCTCTCTAAATCAAGCGGGCTAATTCGGTTTAACGGAAGAAAAGAAAGAGGGAGGGAGAAACCGAAGCCACCCTCTCTCTGCTCCTCGAATTACATTTCCGTAGCCAATGAGCCGCGCGCCTCGTAACGCGTCTCGCGGCTCATCGACCGATAATCCGCTCGTTAGATCGCTACCAATTTGCCGACATTTCGCAAGGATCGTTCTTTCTCGCGATTTCTCGAAAGCGATGAAAACCAACTCCCTTCGCCAACTACTACTTCGACGAAACGACCTAATCCAACCGGGGAGGGGAGGAGAGAGAAAGCTAATTCCAACGTTTCAAGCTTTCACCCTTCGCCAAACGTATCCGTTCCAAATTTAATATCTCTCTATTCCCTTCCTCCTCCTCCTCCTCCTCCTCCTCCTCTTTCTCCCCCTCGACGACGAATCGTCTCGAAATACGAAAAAATGGTGTGGCGATAGTTGGTCGCCTCGAATTCGAAATTTGGAATTTGGAACGGGTAGGGAGGGGGCGATCAGGCGCGCGGGAGAATGGAGCCCGGTAGATTAGGGGTAGGGTAGAGGGGTGGCGCGTCTCAGCAGTCTGCCGGCAATTTGAGAGCGTTTGCGAGGTCCATTAACGGCGGTAACTCTTCACGACCGGCCGCCACGAAGATTCAATTTGAATGCTAACCAGAATAGGAAGTTCGCGCCGGTGCNCATACCCTCTTGTCTCCTTCCTTGTCTTCTTCCCCCCTCCTTCCTCCCCTGTTTACGCTTTCATCGACGAGGCTCCCTTTTAAATACAACCGTCCCACCTTTACATATTTTCGAGGGAAACGGGATAAAGTCGGAAGTGGCGAAAATCAATTCCTCGAGAAGGCGGCGGAGGAGAAAGAGAGAGAGAGAGAGAGGGAGGGAGGGGTTGCTGCCGTTGCCGCTGCTGCGAGCTTATTGAAATTCGACCGCGAGCTCGGAGCCATTAAAATTTCAGGGATTAACGTTGGCCGCGACGAACTTCTTCCTCGTAGTAAGTAAGTGAGTGAGTGAGTGAGTGAGTGAGTGAGGGAAAACTCTTCCTCTTCTTTCTCCCTTTCAACTATCTAAGAATCGCACTTCGGGGGCGACGATCGTTTCGATATCATGGTTATCGTTGGAAAATTGGAAATTGGAAAATAGTCGGGAGGGCGGACGAGTGGAAGGTTTGGAAGGATTATCGGAGGTGCCGGGCGAAGGATTCATCGGCGATAATAATATTCACGGTAGCTGGAGCACTCTGGCCCGGCAACAATAACAGTGCAACGGAACGTGCATGCCACTGTTACCGGAGCGATTCATGGTTATTGATTAGTATATAGTTGGCGGGAAGACGGGTGGTGGTGGTGGCGGTGTAGCGTTCACATCCCCGCAGGGCTTGTACGACGACGTGTACGCGTGGTATAGCTTCTGCGCGGCGCTAAGATATTCGCCAGGGCCCGAGGCCACCC
>NW_006264049.1:43789-44028 GCF_000469605.1 Apis dorsata
GAAACAACAATGTCAACTTACCCGCTGCGCCGTGCCCTGCAATCGTTTGAATAGTATAATGTAGCTTTCGTGTTACGCCCCCCTCCCCGACACGCGTCCGTCCATATACATACACTACCTACCCTTACGCGATCTTCTCGCGTAACCAATCCCCGTTCTTTTTCTTCTTATTCTTCCTTCGATCGAGAGAGAGAGAGAGAGAGAGAGAATTTAAGAGATCGGCGAATTTAATTTCGACG
>NW_006264049.1:44101-44375 GCF_000469605.1 Apis dorsata
AACGGCGCGGTAATAATAATAAACCGACGCTCGGAATTAACCGACGGATTATTTCGGCAATTTACAACAACCCCTCGCGTTCTCCCGTTCGCGCTTTCCTTCGCTCGTCGAAGCGAAGCGTCTTCCTTTCCTCCGCGAGGAAAGAGAGGAATCTCGGCATTTCCTTCGTTTCCGGCCTGCGAATTTCATAATAAATTTCCTGACCCCCGAATCCCGATTAATCCCACGGCACGCGTTATTCGCCCACGCGAGGGTGGCGTTTCCTCGGCCGGAG
>NW_006264049.1:44505-46226 GCF_000469605.1 Apis dorsata
AGTATCCCGAGATACGACGATATTATTGTTTCCACCCTTGCATATTATAAACGCGTAACGATCGCGGCGCTCGCAAGTTTGTCCTCTCCCGCGGGCATGCCCTCTCCGCGGCGGGGCTTTAATTGTCCGAGGGGGTGGGAACGGGCGTTCCTCGGGAGACCTCGGCGCGGGCGGAAGGCGAAGACGGCGGAGCCGCGTCCGTTCGAGGGACGAGGGATCCCCGGACGATCGATGGAGACGAGTCTCGCCACGCGGACAAGACGCGAGACTTTGCTCGAGCGTAAAGACGGCGACGGGGGCAATAGTTATCCTGCGCGGATTACTCGATCCTCGGCTACGGTCTACAAGGGTTTCCCTCCTACAGGATTTAAGACGGACTTAGGCCTTGTTCCGGTCGCTGACCACTTTGCTTCCCATTAACCATTAACGGATCCAACGAAAATAGGATTAGATAGGAGAGAGCGCTAGTCGGAGCGCACGACTAAAACAAACCCGCGTCGGGTTTCTTCGCCGAAAAGGCGCGATCGCGGATTATCCGCGCAACTTGTACCTCTTCTTCTTCTTCTTCTTTTTTTCCTCCTTCACGCGTTGCCGGTTTGGTAAATAAAGAAGGGACGAGGAACCCGTGTTCGGCGAAGAGTTTGACGTGTAATTACGGCCACGGAGTTTACGAATGTCGCAGAGTTTACGAGCGTGTGCGGCCATCGATCGAAATGACTTATCTTCGAGTCATGGCAAATATTGGTGCATGTGTCTTCCTCTCGATGCTTTCCCATTCCAGGCCAACTCCCTCCCTTTCCGTTGCTATAATTACGCTATCGAACAGTCCGAGGCGTCGTCATTTTATAGTACGCAATACCAACGACCGTATTGCGAGCGTGTTCCTATTATCGATTCGAAGCTTCGACCCAACCTTCTTCCTCTTAACTAATCCTTTTCGCGCGCCAACAACAATCGAGACACGCTCTTAACAGTCGCCCCCCTCCCTACTACTGCTACAACTTTGCAACTTTCTCTCTCTCTCGAGTTTCGAGATAAGGAAAGTAGACGATCGAAGGAGGATACCGAAGGCAGATGGAACTCGGCGGGCTCCTACGTCACGGCCGATCGTAGGTGAATAGTTTCGATATCTCTCGTTTCGCGGTCGAGAGAGAGAGAGAGAGAGGACGCGGGACTTCGGTGGCCATATTCGACGAACCAACTCGGCCGGAGATACGGCGAAGAGCGTTTTCGCGTTTCGAGATAATCCTTTCTTCCTTCCTTCCTTCGGGAACAGACACTCTCTCTCTCTCTCTCTCTTTTTCTCTTCCTCCCTCCCTCTCCCTCTCCGGGATATCTCGCCGAGTTATTGCACGACCGTCGCTTAGAAACCGCCGCTTCTACGATATCGCCGAGCCTTCGACCCGGTACAACAACCATCCTCGTTTTTCCTCCTCCGTGCACGAATCTTTACGAAACTTTACCTGGAAAATCGAGTACCCCTCGAGAATAAAGATACGGACGCCAAACGTATAACGATACCTAATGATCCAATAATTAACGGGACTCAAATATAATAAGAAATCGAAAGAAATAAAGTCGAATGAAAAAGAGAGGAAAAGAGGAAAAGATAATTTTAGCCGGTCAATCGAAGCCAATCGAATCGATCCCGCGCACTCTCGCACTTGAACCACCGCGTGCGTAATCGCCCTGGTCCCGCCTTTTCCTCCTCCCCCTCTAAC
>NW_006264049.1:46398-49316 GCF_000469605.1 Apis dorsata
ACGACGACTACGACTACGAGGACGTGCCGTTGGATCTTTATCGTTATTACGAGTGTCTGTCCAACTGTACGGTACGTGGCGTGCGTGTTAGACCGCCCGTGCACACCGCCGGACATTAATGGTTACCGATCGTAAAACGTTCACCGCCAACAACAACAACAAGAAGAAGAAGAAAAAAGAAGAATCTTCGCTGTATTTATCGAATAACCCGTCGACGACCCGTCCGTCTCTCTTCTTAACGATCGATCCTTCCTCCTCCCACGCTCCTTCCTTTCCTCCCTTCGATTCCATTCCATCGCCATTCCACGCGAGGAGAACGCGGTATCGGTTTCCGTTTCGTCGATCCACTTTCCGGCGACACACCGTTGCCGGCAATTTATGCGAGGCGTATCGCGTGCACCGGAAACGTGTTATAAAATCGGCAGCCCGCACACTCCGTAATTAAGAATTCGCTTTAACGAACAATGCGTCGTCGTCGTCGTCGTCGTCATCGTCGTCGTCGTCGTCGTCGTATCTTCATCTCCTCAGGGCGCATCGACCGCCTCTTCGTTACCGTGTCGCCAGATGCGATCACGCATCCATTCCACGTTAGTTAGTTGTCACCGGCGCGTAGATCGATCGCGTAGATTCGAACGAAACCGTTCGAACCTATTCCGTTCTTCGCGCCGTGTATGAAACGCGGATAGGCTACAATGTGGTATACACCGACACCTGTAATTAGACGTCGTATAGATACGATCGTCCCGAATGATCCGAGCAAATCGAGCTTGCTCGTTTCCAAGTTTTGCGTGCGATTATTTTCTCGCAGGTACGATTATAGTTTCCTTCTTTTTTTTTTTTTTTTTTTTAAAGAAACCGAGTTCCTTAGCCCCAGGTCGCGAGACGTACAAACCGTTCACAATTTTCCGAAGAAAGATGCACTTTGTTTGGGGGGGAACAGGTGAAACACCTGGCCACGAAAGAACACGTTTCAGTTTCTTCCTTATTTACCCAGCTTGCAACCTTCCCCCTCTTTCTCTCTCTCTCTAAGCCTCTAATCGGCCGATTACGTCATAGAGGGGAAATTAGCCAGAGCCCGTGTCGCGGGTCGAGATAGAGGACGGAGGAGTCGCAGGCGCATAATGCTTGCGATTATATGCATTAGGCCGCGAGGGGCGTGCTTTAAGGGCCAATTATCGGCGCCGCTTTTACGCCGTTGGCGAGAATCCCCGGCTCGGATGACACTCTCTCTCTCTCGAAAAAAAAGAAAAAACGGGATTTTTCGTTCGTTTCTCCTCTCTCGCATCCTCGGCCGTGAAAAGGAGGGGGAGAGAGAGAGAAAGAGAGAGAGGAGACGAGAGGAGAGGCGCGAAGCCGCGTGCCATCCCCGGATCGGAGATTCGCAACAAAATATCCGTACCTCGGGGCAGTAAACGGCGTCGTTAACGACGCGACTTCTCTCCCTTTCTCTCTTTCGCCGGACAGCGTCGCGGCCACCACTCTTTCTCTCTCTTTCTCGCGTGGCTGTTACCACTGCTCTTTTATTGCCGGTAAATTACACGCTTTATTCGACCCGCGCGACGACCCAACCGAAAGCAAACTGTATAATTGAACGGTAGTTAAAACTGCGGTAGGTCAAGTTTCTTTCCACCTCTTTCTCTCTCTTTCTCCTTTCTCTTTTATTCTTCATTCCTTTCATTCATACCCTTTCGAATTCGAATTTAAAATTCGATCTCGATACGCGGGTCAAAGTACTCTTTCCCCTTAATATAATTCGAAGGAAATTGGGGAACGATGAAAGTTTCTTCGAAAAGTTTTCGGATTTTTCTTTTTATCGATCTTCGGAGTTTGAAGATTTGGATATCTAATAATATCCGGAAAAGGGAAGGATTCCACGGGGTACGGTTACGAGGAAGAGGAGACGGAGCGAGAATCTGGAGGCGGTGATCGGTAATCGGCCGAAGGTCGCGAGAGGAAGGACCTCTCGGCAACAAAGGCTCGCGGGAGACACTTAAAAACGGCGGCGACGATAAAACCCGCGACGCAAACAACAAAGTCCCGAACAGGGCCTGGGAGGAGATAGGAGGAGGAGGAGGAGGAGGAGGAGAGAAAGAATCCACGAGATCTCCTCCCGTGGGGCTCGAGAGGCTCGTAAATTTTCGCTTTATAATCGTGTGTTGGATGCGAGCGTGGTCTCGCCTCCTTTCCAGCCGGGAAATCGCGCCGGGGTCGTTAGTCGGCGTTGGCCGCCGTTTTGTCGCTTAATTCCAACGCGACAACGATCGGTGACGATCGAGCGGCAGGATCGATGTTCGAGGATCGTTAAATCCAAGATTTAAGGGACACCCGTACACCCCTCGAGTTTATCGCCTACCGTCTCTCCCGTACTTTTCCTCCTCTGTCGCCACCTTTCTCCAACGTCGTTCCCACGAAATACCGTTTCCATCCTCGAGAAAATTCCACCATTTTTCTTTCTTTCCTTCCTTCTTTCCTTCTCTCTCCCCGAATCGATTCGAAATCCACGTACGAAAGAAAATAAACGCGATTCTCGAATCGACTCTCGCGAGTTCGTGACTCCTTTCATCGTTAAATAAATAATCAACCGTGTGCGTTGCGCGGAGCCACGTTAGCTATAATTTATTAGCTTTACCCCAACACCATCGGGCCCCTCTCGTCTCTTGAATTCTTTCTCCCTTCGTTTCGCTCCTAGCCTAGCCACCATCGCTTCCCTCTCTCTCTTTCCGATTCAGAGAGAGAGAAGAAACTCGGCCGACTCCTCGCCTACAACTCGCCGCCGTATATCCCCCGCCGTATGGCCCCTTTTGGCCGGTGGCTTATGCTAAAACCGAGGCCCCCTGGTTTCTCTAATTGACAATCGGCCGCGTTCTCCAACCCGGCCGTTACCCGTGGAGGAGGACTCGGGCCTCGAAGGTGGGAAC
>NW_006264049.1:51090-51718 GCF_000469605.1 Apis dorsata
TACCGCCGCGCTCCAAGATATACTACAAATTGTCGATCTCTGTCGTGTTGTTTCGTTTCTCGATATTTACGATAACCAACCTCCGATTTTGCGATCATCTACCTCGCAGGAGCGAGAGAGAGGAAAAAAAATTCCTTTCAAAATCGACAGAGACGATATATCGTTTTCGAATAAGAATAAGAACCGAGAGTAGGCGAGTGGAAGTACGCGTATCTCGGTAGCCAGACAGTTGGTCGTATCCCGGATCCGTGGCGAGGATTGCAGCTCGTGCTGCACGCGGTACGCAACGAGAAGATACAACGAGAAGAAGGAAAGAAAGAGGAGGAAGAAAAAGAAAAGGTGGAGAGAGAGAGAAAAAGAGGAGAGAGGCTGGGTTGCGATGCGCTGTCGCGCGGCGTGGCGTGGCTCGCGGTAATAGGATTTCACGTAAGCAGCCTCCCAGGCAGCGGCCAAAAATCGAAGGAGCTTACGAAGGAGATGCGGCCGGTGCAGCAGCGAGCGTGCTGGCTCGTACGCGGAACGGCCGAGGGGGAAAAAGGAAGATGAGGAGACCGGGGGCGGAGGAAGGCGACGCGACACCGAAGAACGAGCGGGGAGAGGAGGGCGGAGGGCGGAGGACACAAAGGAG
>NW_006264049.1:52035-54910 GCF_000469605.1 Apis dorsata
TCCGTGCGCGCCGTGTAACTTACCGGGCGAACGAGAACGGAGCGCGCTCGCTCCCTTCTCCTTCTCCTTTTCTCTTTCTTTTTCTCTCTCTCTCTTTTTCATCGAGAAGAGATCCTTAACGTAGGTGCGTTCATCGACGTAGATCCTTAACGTAGTTTAGGATTCCATCGCGCCGCGTTCCTCCTCGAAAATCCGCCCGGTTTCCTTATAACAGTCCTCGGCTGGCTCCTCTCCTCGGGAGGAGCGAGGTAGCGCGATCGAGTCCGGTTCTCGAAAGAGATTCTTCTCGAGAGAAGAGAAAGAGAGAGAGAGAGAGAGAGAGAGAAAGGGGGGATCTCCGCGGAGGACTTTGCTCGTGTTCGCGCGTCCGCGCGTATTAGGGCGCCCCGTCGAAGCGGCGAACAACGCAGCCATACTCGGAGAAGCTCGGTAACACGATAGCGGCCGTATGTAAAACCATCTGGTGTAAAACGAGCTGCTGGCTCGTTCGAGTATTAAATCGGCCCTCTCTCACCCCTGGCTACACCCTCCTCCTCCACCGCGCCCAGGCTAACACACTCTTTTCGTCGATCCTCTCGTCGATCAGAGGCCGCCCTCGATTCTCTTCCTCCCACGTCGATCCTCTTTTATCCCTTTTCCTCTCGCCCCCTTCGTCTCTTCCGCGCCTGGGGTCGCGGCCGTCCCTTTATCCGGAGGAAAGCGCACTCCGCGGGCCCCGCGCTCGTGGACGGCCACGAGGAATCCGCGCTGATCCGAATCCTCGCGTTCCTCTCCTCCTCCCCCTCCTCCCCGCGCACGCGTCGACCTCGGGACAACGTCCGCTCGTCCGACGTCCTCTCGCGTTAAAGTCCGCCGGTTTAATCGGCCGATCGACCGATCGCGGAACAAAGGACGGCCTCCTCGCGGACGGCGATCGCCGGCGAGATATATCCATCCCGTAGAAGAAAGAATGCCGCGAGGAGGAGGAAAAACGCGGTCGAAGGTATATAACACGAACATCTCGGGCGAGGGACGTCGTTAAGCGCGTTTCCACCCGTGGACGGCCGTGGAAACGACACTTCGTACCGGCGGTTAATGGGCAATTAAAGGCCGGCTTTACGTTTCGCCTCGAATATATTAAGCGGCCTCNGTTCTCGTCGTCCTTGTTGTTATCCGACCGAACGCGGGAACGCTCGAAAACTGGGACGGGGAAGGATCGCGCTCTCGCTCTCGTTCCTCCTCCTCCTTCTGCTCTGTCCATTTCCACTTCTCTCCTCTCAAAATTCTCTCGGGAGAAGGATGCGCGGATCCTCAACTTTATCCTCGTTATATCTTAGGCGCGCACGCGCGCGCGTTAAATATCTCTCGCGTTAATTTCGATCGTGATTACCCGATCGCGGTGCATTCTCTCTTGGCACGCGATCGAGCCGCCCGCGGAGAAAGATCCGGTCGAGCGATCGAACGATTCGGCTCCGTCGAAATCGCGTCCGAATTCCCTCCTCCCGCTCTTTCTTCTCCACTTCCTTTGCAACTTTGCATGCCGGACGCTAATAATAATAATGATAATAATGATAATGATAATAATAATAATAATAACAACGAGAACAAGACAGGCCGATCTATCAGCCGGTTAATGAGAACGAAGGCGCGGGTACACGACGCCACGGTTCGCGTACCCTTGTTAATCGCGTTACCTGCTCGAGACACGCGTCGCTTATCTGCGATGCTTTTACAACAACGATATTTCAACGATACTTCAACGAATAAACGTTTTCTTTACACGGACTTGGATATCTGCCAGCCAACCAGCTTTTTTTTTTTATTCCATTTTATTACGATCGTGCCGCTTCGCCAACTTTTCCCAGTTTTCAGTTACTTTTAACTGGAGGTGAACGTTGAACCGTGCAGATCTTCGACCAAGATTTCGTAACCGAGTGGTGGGAAGAGAAATAATAACGTAGAGAAGAGGAGAAAAGATCCTAATGGCTCTCGCGAACAAGAGTATTATCCTCGACAAATTAATCGTCGACGCAGCGAGTCCGTCTTCGCGCGGACGACAACCGCGAAGGATGGAATAGGAGGATCGAAGAGGAGGAGGAGGAGGAGGAGGAGGGTCGATGAGGAGACTAATGTCCCTTAATGCAAGTTCGCGAGAGGGAAAGGATATAATAAGAGGAACGACCTCGGCTAGAGATGCGGCACTGACCTTTCTCGTAGTTGATTTGCCTTTCCTGCTGCCTCGCGTTGTCGGCCGCGACCTTGAGCAGGCCCTGGATATTCCTGAGCAGGGTCTCCGTACTCGAGACCGAGGGATCCTGGCCCCCCTGTGAAACGGCAACCGCCGCGGAGGCGATCTGGGAATAGTTGAGGGCCTGAGGACTCTCCGATCCTGGCGCGGGCAACGGCAGGTTCTCCGGCACGTCCGACAGATCTGAGAAAAAGAAAAGAAAAACCACTCGTTCGCCTCATTTCTACCTTTCTTTCACCCTTTCTTTCTTTCTTTCTTTCTTTCTTTGCAATAATAATTCTTTGCAATTCGACGCAACGAGAAACCTCCCCCCTCCCCTCCTCCCGAGATCTCTTTCCGATTTTTTGTCCAGCGCATATATATACATACGTAGGAGAGAGCGGGCGATCGGTTTGCCGATAAATTTCGTTCAAGGATCGTGGGGTACAACGTTCGAGGGAGGTCTCGCGCCCCTTCCCTTCTTTCTCGCTCTCTCTCTCTCTATCTCTCCCTCCTTCCTCAACTTACAACGCGTGCGTGTTCCAGAGTCGTAATCCCGCGACGACTACTTGTTACCCTTCGCCACGTCTCTGATTTAACGTCACCGCGGACGAATTAAATTCGCGAATTAAAACGGCACTCGGCCCGACCGATTAGCCACGATCGACC
>NW_006264049.1:56271-56846 GCF_000469605.1 Apis dorsata
GCACCGCTCGGCCCTCGGAGATTTTTATCTCGACCCATCTTTCATTATTAAAATGAAACTAAATACCGAAGATGCGTTGGTCTAACGACCGAACGGGCCCTTCCGCCAGTGGTGCTTCTTCCCCGCGGATCTCTTCTTTTTCTCATCCACCACGAAATCGAAATCGTGGGAAACGTTTCTATCTGACGAATCAACACGTCGAATAATATTCGTTGCCAATATCCCAAGAATACGTCGAAAGAAACGCGATTCTCGGGATATATCTCGTTATCTCGTTGGAGACGAGAAAGGAAGAAAAGGAGGAAGGGAAGGAGGAAGAAAGAAGGAGAGAGAAAAAAAGATGGAAGGCGCGTGAAATTGGCCGCGTATGAAATTTTCACCGCGCGAGAGATACGCATCCCTGACAAGTTTTGACAACCGCTGAGGAGAGGAGGTCTCGGTCGGTCGGTCGGTCGGTCGGTCGGTAGATGGTGGAAGACGAATCCCAGAGAACGTCGTTCCGCGGCGGGCCCCGGGATGATCGATGAGAAGGTCTGACCTACCAGTCGTCCCGGGGAACTCATCTTTAAACGCGC
>NW_006264049.1:56891-57304 GCF_000469605.1 Apis dorsata
TGTCCGCTCCATTCGATATAATTATTTTACGTATGCGCGCCGCGCGGAACGGAACGGCGCACAACATCGTTCCGACTTTCGGCACACGTCAAATCCGGCGTCACGCTCTACCTGCCTCTAATTGATCGACCACGATCGCCACGTCCGACTTTATCGATCGACGCTTAGGCGCATCCTATCTCACCTTCGTCCTTCTCGTTGTCGTCGTCCAGGTCCTCGGACAGATTGTCGTCCTCCTCCTCGTCGTCTTGGGAACGGTGCGACGCCTCTGCCTCGCTTCCGGAGTGCTCGCCCACGCTTCCGCTTCCCGCCGTCTTGGACAGGTTGAGCACGGGACTGTGCCCGTTCGAGGAACCTGTCGACACGATTCTTTCGTCAATCTATCGCATATATATATATATACATATGTGTAT
>NW_006264050.1:0-4846 GCF_000469605.1 Apis dorsata
CGTGATGCGGGCGTAGGTATACATTTACCCATACATATGTATGCTTCTCCTCGTCCCTCGCGTCGTCGCCCTCTCTCGTCGTCGATCCACCCTGCCCACCCTGCCCTCCTATGCGCTCTACAGCATCATCCCTCTTACTCTCGCGCGCGCTGCCCGTGCGTGGCGATTTACATTAAACGCTGGTCCGTTGCCTCCCGTTCCGCAGAGACGCGCGCGAGTGTTGCCGAGGGGCGACCGACAGAGAAGGAGAAAGCTCTGGGAAAAGGGGGAAGGGTGGAGAGAGAGAGAGAGGAGACGTGTGTGCCTCCTCCTCCCTCTCACTCTCTCCCTCGCGTTCTCACGCGACCGACAGAGGAGAAGATCGTCCGAAAATACGCGGATACGAAACGCAACGGCGGGCCAATACGCGCCAACGTTTTGCGCGACAAAAAAGAGATTTCCTCGATCCCTGCCTTTCGATCGCGAACCCCTCGCGCTTGCAGCGCAGGGGAAAATCTCGTCGTGCTAGCTCTCGTCTATGTACGCGTATATACGTGTCTACGTGCACGCGTCGTTCGCACAGTTTTCCCGGCTATTTGCTGAATTTTCGAATTTTCGAAGCTTGGTATCTCTCTCTCTCTCTCTCTCTCTCTTTCTCTCTCTTTCCCTCGTTCGCGTTCCCGCCTCGCTTCGTTTCGACTCCTACTTCCTCTCTCTCTCTCTCTCTCTCTCTTTTTCTCTCTTCTTTTTTATCTCTTTCGCGAATTTTCTTGCGAAATAAACGGGAATGGGTGATATGCACGTATATGCACACATTCGATTTACTTGTGCGCACTTACTTGACTCGAAAGAGCGATCAGAGAATTGGTTTCTATCGGTTCTATCCGGGCGTCGAAGAATGCGTCACGGAAATCTCGTCACTCGCGCCGAGACGAGATAAAGAATCAAGAATACAATTTCCTAACGCGGAGAAATTGCATTTTTTCCCCCGCGTAGAATCGGAAAATTTTTCGATTTTAAATATTCTTCTCTTCCCTTCATCGCGATCCCTTTTTTTCCCAGTATTCTATACGATCGCAAGAATTCATAATTTTTCTTTCTCCGAGTTAGGAACTTAGATTTTCGCCGCGCTCTCCTACGATGATCTCATCGAGCGGATCGAAGGGGAACTCGACTCGACTAGACTCTAATCGTCGTTACGTTTTTTTTTTTTTTTTATCTCTTTATTTCGATAACGGATAAACCTCGCGGGATTCTCGTTATTAGTCGAAATCGTTGAATTTCTACGTTGACCCTCGTCCTTTCTGATCTCGACTCGATCGATTTCCCGTGAGGTCATTGACCCTCCTTTCGCTCCCCTCGCTCGCACAACGAACAAGAAGAAACGAAATACCCACTTTTGCCGATAGTCATCATCCGATGGACACTATACCCGCCATATTTATCGACATATTAGGATACACTAGGACGCGCTAGTGCAAACTATATATTTACTATGAAACGATCAATACTCACAATTCTGATGGGACTGCACACACACACACACACATACGCACACACGCATTATATCCGTGCGCAACACGCTTTGCAACCCGCGTGTTGCAAGCGTGTGTGCATGTGTTGCTCGCGTTATTTACACAATGCGTAAAATAAATTTTCCACCCCGCTACTCTCCACCCCTTGAAACATATCGAATTGAATATTTTCGGTGACGCCGCGCTGTTCACCCCTTCCCCCTCCCAATTCGCGAAATCTCTGAACGCGTCACGAGAAGCGAAAGCTCAGAGATCTCGAAATGAATTATTATATAAAAGTAAATGGGGATGCGCGGGGAAATGTCGATGTTTTGGCAAACTCGGTTCGGGACGACGCCACGCGTCTATGATAACGCGTTTCGATTCTCTGGTCGGGGCGACGAGTCGAGGCGAAAAATCAAAAATTGCAACTCGTTTCGGGGCCGGCTTTTTGCCAGTTACGCTTTCCACGCGATATTTTTCGTATAGTCATGCATAAGAATAAATTCGCGGCGGTTCGTTCGTACGCGATCGCCTCCCGTACCTCGTTGCCAAGACCCGGAAAAAGGACAGGCGGGTTTTCTAGAACGGCCAAAAATAGCGGGCGCACTCGTGAAAATAAAATGGCAACTCGNAGAGAACGAGAAGAAGAAGAAGAAGAAGAAGAGGAGGAGGAGGAGGAGGAGGAGGAGGAGGACGAGGAGCGTACGTGGACGAAGCAACGAACAGCAGTGGCGGAGAGGAAGCAGAGGGAAAAAAAGAAGGCGAAGCATCTAAAATTGGCGGGACCGAGTTTGCCAATACACCGCGGTTCCCCGGTTTCTCTATGGCGAATTGGAGGAGGAGAAAACACTTTCACACGGACCTACATCGGAGAGGAAATAGCGGGGAATGTATCCGAAACCGACGGGGAACAACGGGAAAAACGAGAATGCGAGAGCGGTGATGGGCAAGGAACAAGCGAATATAACGCATATTATTAGACTATCGATATTCTCGAGGCTTACGCAATTCGTAATAGCGAGTAACGTATCTAATAAGTGCGAGGAGAGTGGAGAGTGGGTCTCGTCAGGCAGCGACAGGATACACGCGATGATGCATCATCCCCTTCTCGTTGCAGCTGGGATGTATATATATATATATATGCGCCTCTAGGGTGAATTGTGAAACGGAAGGACGAAACGAAACGGAACGAAACGAAACGAAACGTGCGCGTAGGTGGATTAATAAATGCGTAGCGTAACGCGATTAATAAAGCTTATTGTAAAACGTAGAATTATCGAGTAAACAAACTATCGCCGTTCCTCTATCGTTTATCGGTTGGTCGTATCGGTTCGAAGACTCTCCAAGAGGCTTCGAAATCGTCGAATACGCAGTTGCGTTCTAAAAGAGTTGCGTTCGAGCGAGAGGGATGATGGGCTGCGCCGTTGAAAAAGAACGAGAAATAAAGATCGAGGGAGAGGAGAGAAGGGAGTCAAGACCGGCGACCTTGATAAAAATAACTCGTCGAACTGACCATACCTTGTATGCGCGAAATTAAAAAGATACCTCTCGCTCGAAAGAAATTCTCTCGTTCGACAATTTTGTTGTTTACGATCGTTCGCGATCGTTCGTCCTTCCTTTTCTTCTTTTTCTCGAGTCACCTCGCTTCAAATTTTCGTATTTTTCGTTCTACGAGTAGAAATAAATATAACGCGAATATTTCAATTTTTACCTCGTTTGTTCGATCTAATCTTTGCTCGTTCGTTTTAGATTCTTTTTTCTCTCTCTCTTTTTCGTCGTTTCAGAAATCGCGTATCGATTCTGGAAAATACGTAAGAAATACGTTCGTTCGTCTCGCTTGAATATAGCAACGAATACGAACGAACGCTCGTACGCGTAATTAAAACGCCATACGAAACGCGAAGAAGAAGATCTCTGTCTCGAGAAAGAACTCTCTCTCCCGAGCGTGGGAGAGGTGGGTGGGGGGGAGGCAGGATCGAACAATCCTCTTAGATTGGACGAGATCCAGGAATAATTCCCCTTTACCGACTCGGCTCTCTCTGGATCGAGATGACCCGTGGCGCCTCCACTACCAACTGATGATCGTCCAACTACATTTCGCGTCGCAATTCATTCCCGCAGGTTTGCTTCTCGGCTATATAGCGCCGGACTGTTGCGATTACGGCCTGTTTTTTGCCGATTCTATCCCCGTATAAACTAACACGCACGAGCAACGATCCCGTTCTAACGGATCGTTAAAAAGAGTGAGTAATATACTCTCGCCGTGTTTCGTTATACGCGAACTCGACGATTTCTCCCTCTCATTTAAATTTTTTTTTTACAATTGGAAAAAAAAAGGAAGAATTCGCCGCGTTATCTATTTCGGATCGCACGATTCATCGATAATGTTCGATAATACGTTTGCTGATTTTTTTTTTTTTTTTTTTTTTTTGCTTCTATTTATTTACGCTCTTTTATTTTTTCTTCGTTTTTTTTTTTTGGACCTAAGAATTTTAAATACGAACGAAAACTATACGATGCGAGATCTACTAAGAATGGCAGCGGGCGTGGAGCGGCCATTCTTTTTCGAAATTATTATTCGACGATTTAATTTCGAATGCGCAACGCGCCCGGTATTTCAATATTTCTATCCCGTACGAATTCCACGGCCGTCAAATGGCGCAAAATAGGCTCCGTTTAAATTCCTCGCCGTGTTTGCTCGGCCAATGGGTTTTTACTATCATCAGTCAACACCCGGATGCACGAGATTTTATATTTACCGAACGTTTCAGGCGAACGCGTGCATCCCGACAGATAAATCATCACCGTTTGACCAGCGTGCCGTATAAATATAAACATCGTTGCTGTCGTCGCCACTCCGATCGGGGAAGGGTTTTTTTTTTCTTTTTTTTCTTTTGTTTTTTTTTTTTTCCTCCCCGACTCAGCACCTCCACAATTCGACATCCCGCCCGTCGAATACCAGCGCACCCGTCGCACCCCCCCCACAAAAAAAGCTCTACGAGTATCGCCTACGAGTAGAAAAAAAATCCCATGTTTGGGGTTAGATCATCACCCCTGCTTTTCGTACCGTGCTTTTTTTGCACACCTGTCCCAAAGAAATTCGGGGTGAACGGCCCGTGGGGCGTCTTGTTTTTCAACCGATTATCCTCTCGTTACCCTACCTGCGAGGGTACAAGATTTTTTTTGCCACCTTATACCCTTCGAAAGACCCTACCTATCGATCATATTTGTATACACACGTATAAACAATATTATATTTTTTTCCATATTTTTTTCAAGCTTCGATAATCGCGTTGTTGGCGTCCAGGTTGAAATTTCAGAGATTACCCCCGCCGGCATCGTCTTGTTGC
>NW_006264050.1:4880-5102 GCF_000469605.1 Apis dorsata
GTGTACTTTGCAAATTAAATAACATTGCGATGGGTTAACGAAGTGTAGAACTCCGTCGCTCGGACGCCTATCGGGACACCCGAACCAACCACCCGCCCTCCACCACCCCCTTTAGATTTACCCATCTAAGTGTCGCCCTCTCGCCCCCACCCTGCGGCCTATTTTACCCCACTTTCCAGTCTTTTCCCCTCTTTCGCCCAAGGCTGGCCATCCCACTCACCC
>NW_006264050.1:5826-6494 GCF_000469605.1 Apis dorsata
GCCTCTCCCTATTGGCCCACCTTAAGCCGTGGCGTAACTTGGACTTTAGCTTGTCCGCGGAAAATTCGACGTTCGAAAAACTCTCTCTCTCTCTCTCTCTTTCTCTCTCCAAATCCCACGATTACAACCGTTGAATTGGAATACTAGAAACCCACGTGTACCCCCATCTGAAAAGAAGTCTCGCGGGACGACGAGGCGGAGGAAGAGGATTGGGACAGAGCTTTTGTCGACGATCCTTACATCACACGTTATTATCAACGAGAGAAAAGCTCTTCGATTCGAATTGGATTGGATTATATCAATGACAAGTACCACGCTTAAGAAACAATACCAAGTAAAATACGTCTCTTTATTAAAGAAGATACGTCCCTCTAGTAAGTAAAGAAAGTAATAATCGGTTCGAAATTAATCAAAGTGATGGAGTCGACTATTGAAATTTTTCGATATTCGGAGGAAAATTTTTCAATCGCGAATCTCGAACTCTTTTCGATCTTGTTTACGGTCGGGAGTGGGCGGAAAGAGTCATAGGATTCATCAAGTGCTAATTACACGGTCGGCCGTTTGCAACAAAATGCAAACTGTTTATCGCTTTCGTAAACGTTGTTTGGCGGATACGCGGTGTGTTCGCCCTTTCCCGCGCGCGTACACGCCCCCCTCTTCCACCCTCC
>NW_006264050.1:7205-7523 GCF_000469605.1 Apis dorsata
GTTCGATGGATTTCTTTATGGATTGCTCGATTAATTTTCGCGTTTGAAACACTTTGTCGAGTTTTTTTTTAAGGGGGAAGAAAGATCGTGCATCGTTGAATTAAATTTTATTCCTCTTCTTCTCTTCTCCTTTCTCACGATCGTATAATAATTTTTTTTATCCGCGAAAAGAATAGAAAAGGAAGAGAGGCAGAAGAATGGAATGGAGGGAAAGGAGGATTGGAAGGATTCGATTGGAAAAGAAACGCGAATGCGAGTAAAATTCGCAATGGGAAATAAGCGATGGCCAGGAGAAGGAGGGAAGAAGAGAAGAGGAGG
>NW_006264050.1:8008-9710 GCF_000469605.1 Apis dorsata
GTTCCAGATAAAAGGACGAAAGCCGTTCCTGGAGACGAACCGCGGGACCATCCGCCGCCGCGCTCTATAACTTTCATGAAACCTTCTAGGATATACGTGGACGCGTCCCCGGTCCACGCTCGATTGTCAAGCTTCCTCGGATCACAGGGAATATTTCCATTCTCCACCCTTTATATTGCTTCGCGTCTGCTTCGTACTTCTTTCTCTTTCTCTCTTTCTGTCTCTCGAAATTTCGAACCGATATTCCTTCGTTATTTCTCACGTCGGTCTTATCGGAGGAAAGAGGGATAGGATCATTAGTTTATTTATGATTGAGCGTGAACGTCGAGCTAGCGTGTTTGTATTTATTGAAAAATTTGTTGTATAAAAATTTTTCTCGAGGGATGCGATAATGGATTTAACGATCGATGCGATGAAAGATTCGAGCGCGTTCCTTCGGCTAGTTGTCTAGGCTTGACGGTAAAGTACACCTATCTACGGTCTTTTGATGCGGTCGACGATCGAAAAGTTGCGTGTTCCGATAGGGTGACTCGTTTAAAGTTAATTAACCGTCGTATTAACACTCGAAGGTTGCGATCGACCATCCTCCGCCCCTCCCCTCCTGTCCTCTTTTCCCACGTCGATCGGCAAGAGCGTTGTTGGACAGAGAATAGAGAATAATATTAGAGAATCGTTCCAGCTTCTAATTAAGATGATCCAACTGGCGCGTGTTGGCCGCGTCTCCGTTTCCTTCGCTTTGTTTTACACTCTTCGCACGGACCGGGACCATTAGTCTCAGCGTAGTTTTTGCGCCAACCAATGGTGTCAGCTGAGCCGTGAATTATCGACCAGTGTTTGGTTGCACAGTCATTTCCTGTCGAGTAGGAGAAGGTAATTACCCTATCATCTATCCTATCGGATAAAAACCGGATCTTCTTCGCTCGAGAACAAAATTTTTATATCGAACGTGTACATGCGACGAATCACGTTGGAAGAAACGAAGGAATTGGAAGAAATCTCGCGTTTGGAGGGTAGTTGGACGTTGGAAGGTTTCGCCCCGGAATATTTGGACGTCTCTCCTTTTATTTTCCTTCAATTTCCTTCCTTTCAGCTCTCCCATCAGCCTTTCCATTAATATTAAAACGGTAGCGCGGCCTCGCGAGGGCTGTTTCAAAGAGGGGTGCCGGTGTGTATACCAGACTGAGCTCGCTTCTCCGGAGGTGAACGTGGGTGGGGAGGGAGTTGAAGGACCATGCCAGCGGAGAGGTGAGGAGCGTTTAGCTCGTTTTTCATCTTGATCTTCTAGAGTTACCAATTTGAACCCCCTCCCCTATATATACGTATATATATATATACTCTCGTAGCTTTGCATCTCTTCGTCTCTCTCTCTCTCTTTCTCTCTCTCTCTCTCTGTGCTATCTCGACCGTGTTTACGGAGAAACGATTCTTCATTTCCCACGATGAAAAACCATCGACGAGACAGATTCACATTTTCGTGCAGAATAATATTTCTTCGTCTTAGTTTTATATATATACATCTGGTCAGTTCCTTTTCCTCGAAGAAAGGAGCATCTGCTCGAGAAACACGGAGTTTCACGACGAAAAATCGAGCTGGATCGCGGTCTCGTGGGAAAGCTCGAGAACCTCTCGAGCGAACGCGGTCTTTTTATCGTCGACCCGATCCTTTCTCGCGCGACCGACCCCAACTCGCCGCGAGCAACCC
>NW_006264050.1:9745-9948 GCF_000469605.1 Apis dorsata
TTTTTCCATCCAATTTTTATCGCGGTCCCCGTCGCACCGGTCAACCGAACCTACGTCCAGGTGGTCACTTCCTGGACCCACTTCCCCTTCCCCTTCCCCTCCCCTTTCTGCTCTGCCCAACTCTTTCACCCTTTACCCCCTCCTCGGTTCACGAACCGAACGTCGCCTCGCTTTCTTAATTCCTCGTCGATCGCGCCTCGCGT
>NW_006264050.1:10237-11276 GCF_000469605.1 Apis dorsata
CGAGTCACCATTGGGTGGGCACGCGGAGGGGGAGGGGGTGATGTTTTGCAAGATCTGCTCGAGAGACCATTCGTCTTAGTATCTGCCTCAGGGGGGGCGGTGAAATATAAGCTAGATCTACGGGAAAGATAAATGAATCCATCCTCCTGCCCCCTCCCGTCTCAGCCGCCTCTCCTCGCCTCTCTCCACCACCGCACCGCCACCGCCACAGCCACCACCTCCGCCACCCCCTTAGACGCGAGAGAAGAGAAAATCAGCCGCAACAAGAATAGCGAGTTCGCTCGGTTTCCGGAGATTCTCAATTTCCATTTCTCTTCGAAGGGAGGGGGCGGGCGGATGGGGAGGAAAGAAATGGTTTCTCACTCCTCCCTCTCGAGCGAATCTCTCTACTCTACGTCTCGCTTTTATCATCGCGTCCAATTATCACCGTTTCGATCGTTTTATCGTTCGATTCTCTCCATTTCCCTCTCTTTCTTTGGAAACACCAATGCCACTTTCTTTCGTTCCTTGAAGGAAGGTGAAATGAAATTTCGTTTCTCGATAGAGAATCTATTCATATTTATATATATATATATATTTGGGATTGGCAAAAAGCTTTGGAATATCGTTTCGAATATCGTTGGAAATTTATTCCTGATCGCGTAGTTGGGGCGATCTCGTGCACGCGGACCGAGGGGAAAGTAAATAAGTAAAAATAGTGGAAGCGTGGATGTATAGAAAATCGCGTGCAGGGGGACACGCAAGGTGCGTCTCTGGACGAAGAAACGAGGGGGGACAAGATTAAGAGGGACGGCGAAGAAAAGAAGAAGGATACGAGGACGGAGGAAGGAAACGGCATCTGCAAAGTCGGCGCCTCTACTCACTTTCTACTCCGTTGGATAAGCATCGCTTTGCATACGATCGCCATTTTGCGGGGAGCATAATTTAAATTTCGTTCCATTGTTTTGTCGCTCTTCTTACGCCCTTCCTGGCCCACCCCCGTGTGGAGGAGCTCGCTCTCCCTCTCTCATTCTCCCTCTCTCTCTCTCTCTCTCTCTCC
>NW_006264050.1:11666-12888 GCF_000469605.1 Apis dorsata
CGGCCCGGTGCCCCGGCACAGGCGGCCATTTGCATGAAATTAGAATCAGAATTTTCTTGCTAGGAAATTAGCCTCTCGCCGCCCACCATCTCGACCCGCGCTTGTGAAAATTTTAATCAATTCGCCAAACCCCCTCAACGGCTAGGGGGAGGGCAGAATCGAGGGAAGACGATGCCCAGTGAAACGATCCTGTTCGCGATTCGATCTTTCCTGGATCGAGCTTGGAAACTTTGGAAGAGAAGAAAGGGGTTGATCAACCTCTCGTTTCGATTTCGATCGAGAAGAGGGATTTTTTCCTGGAGGAGGAGGAGATAAAGGAGAAAGATCGCGTTTCCCTTTCCTGGATCGAGCTTGGAAAGCTGGAAAGAGAAGAAAAGGGTTGATCAACCTCTGGTCGATTTCGATCGAGAAGAGGGATTTTTTCCTGGAGGAGGAGGAGGTGGAGGAGAAAGATCGCGCTTCCCTTTCCTGGATCGAGCTTGGAAACTTGGAAAGAGAAGAAAGAGGTTGATCAACCTCTCGTCGATTTCGATCGAGAAGAGGGATTTTTTTCTGGAGGAGGAAGTGGAGAAAGATCGCGTTCCCGAACAAGAGGCGCGGCGAGCCGAAGAGAAGGAGGAGAAGGAGAGGAGGGAAGATTGCATATCGCGGCTGATGAAGGCTGGCAAAGGTTCGAATGCATTCTCCGGTTCCTTTGAATTCTCGAAAGCGGTATGTACACACACCGCGGATTCTACTTTCTATAAATGGGATTTGTTAATTTGAAACGATGCACGGGCATAATTACACGAGCTCGCGATACTTATAGTTGTAAGTATTTCATCGTCGTATTAAACTCGTAAGCTCGTTATCTCCGCAAAAGGTACGATAGACCCTTGGCTCCGGCGGGAGAGGCGATGTACGGCCTGGGTAGGAGGATCCGCGGAGCGTTTCATAGCGTTTAGTCTTTATGGCGTGTGGTTCTGCAGCCATCTCGAGCTACCTCTTCTCTCTACATTACCCTCCTCCCCCTCCCTCCCTCCCTCCCTCTCTCTCTCTCTCTCTCTTTCTCTCCCTGCGCGCCAAGCAACCTAGCAAGCCTGACTCCGCGCTACTGCGAAACAATGGACCGAAATAAATAGCTCGTCTTTCGTCTTTTGTTTCTTGGGGGCCCATTGTTGCCGCCGTAGATAAGAAAACAAGAGACTCTGTCGGTGTGTTTACGAGCCCCGGCCGAGGCTCC
>NW_006264050.1:14154-15442 GCF_000469605.1 Apis dorsata
AGGCAACTGGAATCCTGGAATAACAGGACTCGCGATGCGCGGGAGGGAGCGAGAGAGAGGGAGGGAGAGGGAGAGCGATAGCGAATACAAGGTGCGCGTACACGGGAGCGAAGGATCGTGGAGAAAGGAGAGAAGAGAAGAGGAGACGAGTCCTAGAACGAGATTGCCTGGATCGGCGTCCCACGACGAAGAAAAGTGAACTCGACGCGACGTTTCCTCCGAAAGAAGGAGGGAAAAGGTGCAAAGGAGCGAAGAAGAGAGGAGAGGAAGAAAAAACGCGTGCAAGGGAATTCTGACGCGTGGTCGAAGGAGGAGATAGGGGAAAAGTTTGGCCAACTTCCCGAAGAAAGTGGAAACGCGAGTTTCGCTGCTTCGTTTGTAGGGCACGCGGTGCAATTTCGGTGGGAAGGAGGGAAGGAATCGGTGGTCGGATCGTGCACATGACGCGGCATCTGGCCAGCCACGTATCGCGTACGATATCGTGATTTTCTCTCTCTCTCTCTCTCTCTCACNTTCGACCCGGTTTCTCGGATTTTTTCCTTTCTTTCCTCTCGCCTCTTCTTCGCGCCACGCCACCGCGTGTTACGTGGTTCCTTCGAGCGTCACGTGGCACGGTTCCCAAAGCCTAAATAAGTCACGAGAGGGAAAGTGATTCTGCAATTTTGTTCCCGAAGGGTACGATAACCTCCGTGGCGTTTGTCGTGGCGAAGGGTAGGATCCTCCTCCGTACGCGCGACCCTCCCACGTTTCCACCATTTTTGCCGACGTTGGTAATTGTAGCCAGGGAGGCTAAGGGAATTATCGGTGGCCAACTGCTCGTTACTTTCCTCGAGGAAGAAGAAAGACGGAACTATCTCCCTTCTCCCTCCACTCGAATTACGCGAAATTGCCATTCGCCCTCCCGTTCGTTCGTTGACGATGACGATGAATGATAAATCGTTGGATCTCAATTAGAGCGCGTTGTTTGTCAAGTCGAGGCAGTAAAATCTCCCTTAATCGTACCACTTCCCCGCGCGAAAGAATCTTGGGAAGCATCATTCCAGAGGGATGGAATTCCCCGTCTCCGGGGCGGAGGAGGGAATCCTTGCTCCCTCCCGGTGGAGGGATGGTTTTAATGATTTTTGGGGGCTGGCTTTCTCGAGTGACGAGCGAAAGGAGAGAGAGAGAGGGAGGGAGGCATTTTTAAGCCTTTACCTCGGCCAGGAACCCTTCTACTACTCGGCGCTACTACCACTACTCTCGCGGAGCGCTCCTCGCGTACCGCTTTTACCCCCGGCGAAAGGTTGCC
>NW_006264051.1:0-1500 GCF_000469605.1 Apis dorsata
ATTATGTATTTATATAAATATGTAAGATAAATTACATAATTGGGATAATTCTAATTTAATTATATTTAATTATATTAAAAAAAATATATATATTTAATTATATAAATTTAAATATAATTATAAAAAATTATATTTAATTATATTAAAAAAAAAAAAAGAAAGTAATGACAAGAAAAAAAATTATAGAAAGTTTACACTTTAATCATTAGAACCAAAATTTATCTTTACATTATTAAGTTGATATGTTTTCTCAATTATTAAATCGATAAATAAAAAAAATTAAAATAATATTTAATATCATACAATAGAACATAATTTTCAATATATTTATTTTTTTTAATTTTTTTTATAAACTACTTTTTTGTTATTATTGTTTTTGCATTTAAGTGAAAATTTAACTATAATAATATATCTGAATACAAAAAAGACGTTCACAATGTATTTATATTTGTAATATACAACTTTTTATTGTAACATATTCAAATATTTATATATTTATTTTATTATAATTATATTTTAAATAGATATTTAAATGTTTCATTATATTTTATGTTGTTTTTATTATCTTAAAAATGTTAAAAATATTTCATTGCTTTTTTTTTGATGAAAATCAATTTATCCCAATTTCGTAATTATTCTATATAAATAAAATGTAAATAAAAAAATATAGCAAACTTAAAAACACATTGACAATGCCAAATGATGCAATAATATTATCAATCATAAACTAATTTATATAATATAAATATAATATTTTTTTATAACATAAATTAATATATTATAATCATAAATTGTATTAATATATTATATCATAAATTAAGTACATCAATAATATAATATATTTATATTATAATATGATATATTTTTTATAATTCTAATTAAAGTATTGTATTTTTAATATTTTTATTAGATCCTTCAAATATTTAAAACTTGTATAATTCAGTAACTCATTGATTTTTTAAGTTTGCAATATTTTTTGAGCAATTATATTAATTATATTTATATATATTATAGATAAAAAATTAGTTAGTTTATATTTATATAATACATATAATTCACAAATAGATAGTATTTCTTAAAATTTTGATATTTCTTATAAGAATATAATATAACTGTCATGTATAAAAAATATTTCAGATTTTATTTTTTAATTTCAATGAAATTCTTGTTTTTATTGTTCCTACAATACAATTGAATTAAATTGAAATTTATTATCTTTTTCATACTTAATTTTCTTTTTACGATTAATGTTAAATTGTCCAACATTTTAAAATAAATATTATTAAATTTTTTACTTATTATTTGTTTTATATATTTATTATTTGAAAATTTCAATTTAAAAAAATAAGAAAAATATAAATTATACTTTTTAAAAAAGATTTATTTAAATATTAATTTAACTAACTTTTTATTTTACTTTTATAATTTAAAAAATTTTAAATTTTTATAATTAAAAAAAATAAAATAAATAGATTTATGCAAAAATAAAGATTATTTTGC
>NW_006264051.1:1966-16983 GCF_000469605.1 Apis dorsata
TTCTTCCTTGCTTTTCATAAAATAAATTTAAAAATAAAATTAAATATTTTTTAATTTAATCATTTTTATAAGTATTTTAATACTCTTTAGCCAGCATCAATATTATATGATGCACTAATCTTCTTTTTCTTTCTAATGGAATTTTAATTTATTTATTTTTTATTTACTACTGCTTAAAAATACTAAAAAATGTAAAAATATTTTAAACTTAGTCTGTCTAATTATACAAAAAAAATTTATACACTTCTAATGATTTCATTTCATAATAATAAAATAAAAATTCATTTCAATAATAAAACTTTTCTTTTCGATTTTTTATGATATATTATACTTTATAAAAAATTTTTTACAAAAATGCACTAATATATTGTGTACTATCTTTTTGTAAAATATGCGTATTAAAAAGAAGTAAAGAAGATATAGATTATATATCATTATATTTATTAGAAATGAATATTAATTTTAATTAAAAACTAAATTGTAAAAGATTTTATTTAAGAAGAAAAATAAAAAAAAAAAATACAATGAAAAATAAGAAAAAAATTACCCTATTTCCATGTCTTTAGCGATAACATATTCCCATAGAGATCCCATAATAGGAGCATCAGCCCTAATAAGCATATTGTGACCAAAATTAGTAGAATCATTATGTATAAAGTATGTATTATAATCTAATTAATAATACAATATAATATATTAGTATATTATTCTATCAATTATTATTAATTAGCAAAATATAAATAAATAAGATGAAAATAATACTAAAATATATATAAATTTTTTGAAAGATATATACAAATATAAATACATGAAATAAAAAAAGTTATTTTTCTGTAAAAATAAATTATAAAAAGTATTAAGTAATCCAGAATATAATTATTTTACTGTTGATCTTAGATATACAGAATGATTCAAAAACAATAAAATAAAAAAAGTCATATATTTTGCATATCTTATTTTTTGAATTTATAATTAAAGAAAATATTTAAAATATCCACTTTATATATTAACAAATACTATATTTCTGTTCATAAACAGGTAATTATTATATATGCATTTCAATTTTTTGATTTCAACATTAAATTTTTATTTTTAAAAATTTGTAAAATCTATATTTTATATTAATATTTCTGAACGAAATTAATAATAATTAATAATATATACGAAATTTAATAATAATAAGGTATGTAATAACATATGTTAAGATAAAAAGCAAACACTTCAATTAGTTTATTAATTATAATTATTAATATTTCTTTAATTATTCATAAATTACATTAACAAGGAAACATATTGAAATGGCATGTCGATTTTGATAAAATTTATAGGAAGAGTTTTCAAAAAAATGTTTGACACCTATTCTTTTAACAACTAACATCTACTTTAAAGTAATGAGATCAGCTTTCAAAGTTGAAGCTTGAAAACTATTTTTTTTTAATATCTTAGAAATAAATAAAGTAATAAAAATTGATAAAATAGAAAAAAATTTTTGTTTCAAATTATATTTTTGAATTTTTTATTAATTTTTTGAACTCAATGTTAATTTACATTTTTGATAATACATATATAATAATATATATATAAATAATACATACATTACAGGTGAAAATAAAAGTTTTTGGAATTTTTTGTTTTTTTTTTTATTTTGTTACGGATTTTGTAAATAAGACTGAAAAATATGTAAAACATGTATTTGAATGTATAAACAAATATGAGATTTAAAAATATTTAAAAATAATGACACTATCACAATAATTACAATTAATTTTGTGAAATATAGTTCTACAAGATTTTCAAATTCTCTTGCAGAATAATTATATAATCATATAACTAAAACAAAATCAAATATTTTGAAACGCTTGTCTACAAACTGTGTTCTACGCTTGTGAAATTGATCAATAACTATATTTCAATTATATTATTTTTTTAATATACATTTATTTTTAATGTGATAATTTAATGTGATAATTACATTGCAAAAAAAATTCTACCAAATACAATATATATATACGTATATGTATCAATAGATTGAATAATTGGCATACAATTTCAGAAGAAACAATATAAAAATTTATTGAACTTAAGATCAAAGATAATTGTACTATTAGTTATAAAAAGAATCTCAATAATCGATTTTTATATTTTTTAGAAAAATAAGAATTCAAATTCATCATCATTAACAAAACATGTAACTTCATTAGTTTTAAAGATACAATAATGAAATTTAAAAAGCATCTATAAAAAAAAAAAAAATATTTAAAAAAACAGAGTTTTATTTTCTTGTATCCAAGTTTATAATAGATCATAAGACAATAAATAATAGAATCAAAAAATGAACTTACAAAAATTATATGTATTGATTGTGAAATTTAATATTTTTATCATATAACATCAAGATAAGCAATAAAATTTGACATGTATGAATTCATTTGGAAAAATTTTACTTATATTATAATCATCACATTAAATATGAATATGAATTTATATTCAAAAAAATAATAGAAAACACAGAAAACAAAATAAATTTATTGATCCATAATTAATTATTTATCTTATATTGTAGACAATTATTTTAGTTATAAAATTGTATTCAAAATTGTATTTAAAATTGTCTTCAAAAAAAATTTATGAAATCATATTTCACAAAATTGATTGTAATTGTGTTATTCTTAGATATCCTTAATGTAAGAAAAGAATATTTGTGTTTTTTTTATACACATTGAAATTATTGCAAATATTATATAAAATAATAATCTTATATAATTTTATATTCTAACAATAATATAAAATTCGTAATAAAATAAAAAAAATAAAAAATTTAAAAAATACTATTTTTCCACTTTCTTTCATTTTATTTTAAAACATTATCATAAATATGTTTTATATTATCATATTATTATATACATAAAATTAAATTAACATTTAATTAAAATTAATAAAAAATTTAAAATTTTTAACACATTATACAAAAAATTAATTTTTTTTAAATTTTTTTATATAATCGAATTTCTTATTTAAAAATATATAGTTTAAAAAAAAGAAATTTTTTTCTATATAAATGTTTAATTCCTAAAATATTAAAAAAAATATTTCAATTCCCAATTTTAAGAGTTGATTTCTTTTTTAAATATTAATCAATAAAAAAATATCAAATATCAAATATTTTTTTGAGATCTTACTTATCAATTTAGAATTTTATTTCAAAATCGGCATGTATCATTTTGATATGTTTCTTTATAAAATATGTAAAATATATAAAATATAAAATATACATTTATGTAATATTTATTTTAGTGTATATATTCTAAATAAATATTACATATGAAAACATATATTTCTGAATCATTTTGTATCTTGAAATTTCTGAAAACAAAAATATATTATTATATAATAACTTATGTAAAAATTAAATGAATTCTATAAATTTTTTAAATATCTTCAAATCATAGTTAATGTGTTGTAATTAGCTTTTGAAAAGAAGGCAGAATAGGCAGGAGAAGCAAAAGTGAAATAAATCCCCAGAAGCTATAAATTTAGGTTCTTACTTTCTATTATTGACTTCCTGACATATCACGTATTCTCACAAATGTGACATCACTGCAGCATCTGCCCTACTCATCACTTTTAATTATGTAACAATTTCAATATATTTTCTAATGTTTAAAATGAAATATCATTATACAATTAATTATATTTAACATAATGAATAATAGAAGTTATATCATTTATAATCCATATAAAGAATTGTGAGACATCTAAAATAGATTATATATTGAATCTAAACTATTACTGACAGAAAAAAATCAGATCAAATTCCATTTAAAAAACGAAATTAATTTTTATATAATTTCTGAGTTTACATATCAATTTATATAAATTTGATCTGATACATTTTTTTTCTATCACTAACAACAGCTAAAATATTCAAGTGACTTGTTTTAGATATCTTATTTTAATCTGAACATAAATATATAAAATCTTTAGCAAAATTTTTTTATTGTATTCATTAAATATTTTCTTTATTATTATTATTATTATTATTATTATTATTATTATTATTATTATAAAACAATGTATCATTGTAATTATAAAAAAAAATAGAAAAATAGAAAATTATAGTGAATTCATGATTAAATTATATTTTTTTTTTTTTTTAAATTATTATTATATATTATTATTTTTTTTAAATATATATAAATGATATTTATTGAACTATAAATTCGTTTAATATAAACAATTAATATAAATACATACATTAGAAACTTATTAATTGTTGCATTTTCTTAAATTCTTAATTTCTTAAAACCAGAATTTATTTTATCGGGTAAGAGGCAGAATAAAAAAGGCAGAATAAATTTTTTATTATCATAATAAAATTTTCATGAAATATAATAATAAAATTATTCATGAAAATGATATTGAATAAAACCATATTTAATTCAATTTGAATTATTAAATAATATAAGATTAAATAAAAATATTAAATTTTTCTCTCTATTTAATAAGTGAAACTTAAAGAAAAATTAAAATATCTATATAAATATCTTTTAAAATCTATATACTTGTTTTGGTGAATATTGCATTGCAGATTCAATCTTGTGACAGTTATTGAAATACTAATATATAATGTTTTTACTTTATATGGATCTTAAATAATTTAAATTGTTATGTATTTTTTAAATAAACAAAATTGTACTATTTTTATCTAATTTTTAATTACAATAATTAATGATATTAACAATAATAATAATGAAATATATATTCTTATATATATTCTTCAGTTTTTCACTTAAATGAAATGATTTATATTAATTTTATATATATAATTTTTTATATATATTATGATTTTAACAATGGAAATGTTTCATATTATATATCACATAAATTTAATTCATATTATTATATCATANTAATTATTGTATAAATATATAATAATAATTATTAATTATAATTAATAATTGTGTAATAAAATGTTAATAATTATATTATGTATATTATTAATATATATTATATATATTAAATATTAATTATTATAAAATAATTATATTATGTTATAAATTATTTTATATTACTTTCAAATTATTTTTTAGATAATTACTTACTCTGCCATTGTTACCTATACACAGAGTGAACGATTTATCAAACCATCTATCATATCCTTTGCCATGCAATAAAATTCGACCATATTCATCTAATTTATCTGGATCTTCCTAATAATACATAAAAATTAAAAACTATAAATTATAAATTGAGTATTATCAAATGCAAATAATTATTCAAATAAGATTTTTATTTCATTTGTTATTTATTTTATTATTCAATCAAAAATAATATTATTGAAATAATAATTAGTATTTTAAAAATTAATTGAATAAATGTCTAAAAGAAGAACAATGTTAGAAATTTTTCAAAATTTTTCTATTGAAGAATATGGAATATTTTCTATTGAAAATATTTTTATATTTACTTTCAGAAGATATTTTGTTAAAGTTTTTAACATTTGATAATAATAGGAATTACATAAAAATTAATATTAAGAAAGTAAAAAAAAAACATATATGTAAAAATTTTTATCACATTTTAATTATTTAATTTTTAATTAAGAAAAAATTTCTTTTTATCTCGTGAAAAATTGATGTCAGTATCAAAGACAATAATTTTTGATATTTTAATATTTAATTTTGTATTTGAAGTCAAATAAATTTCTCATTATTGGATTATTTATATTAAAAAAAAAAAAAGTATAATATATTATATCAGCTATTTGTTTTATTATTGTATAGTGAGCAAAAAGTAGATTTAACATTTATCTGTAAATTTTATAAAATATAAAGACATCTATTCAATTATTTTAATATTTCTTATTTTATTTTGTATTTTAATATTTACTATATAATGTCATATAAATATTTTTTGAAAAAATATTTTCTTGTATGTTGTAATGATTTTTCTTATAAAATTAATCATTAACTTATTTCTTTTCTGATATGAAATTTTTGTTCTTTATAAATGAAAAACTTTATTTTTTATTTTCTGTTATTATTTGAAATATTCAATTTATACTTAGTAAATAATCATTTGAAAATAATTTCTTCAAATAAAATTTTAAATTTTGAATTCTCAAATAATTTTTTTATTTTATTTGAAATAATTATTTTTTCTTTTGACATGTTTATTTTTAATAAAAAAATATCTTAACGAGTAAAATATTATTTTGTAATTAATGTCACTTACTGGATCATATATATATGGTATATCATCCAATACAACTATAAATGCAGCTTTTTCAATAAGATCTAATGATGTTTTATTTGTTCCCTTTGAGAAAAATTCTTCTCTAACTCTTGCCCATGCAGTTCTTTCACTAGCTGTTAAAGCAGCCAATTTTTCTTCACCATCTGATGGTATTGATTTATCATTTAAAATTTGTTGCATTTGTCTGAAATAAGACATATTATATCAAAAATATTTGTTATTAAATATGCAAATAATAATATAATAAATACACAATAAAAAAGATAAGATAAAAATTTTACATTTCATTGATATACATTTATATACGTGTAAATAAAATGAAAATTAAAAAAAGAAAAATCATTTCGAATTTTTTGTAGTTTTTTCCTCAATTTATTTCATAATTATTTTTTATAAATAAATATTTATGTAATATATATATTGGTCTAAAATTTTATAAAATAACCACACAGGCAGAAATATTGTAATGTATACAATATCAAATTCTAGGTTTCATGAAATTATATAATTTGTAATTTGATATTAACGTAATAAGTGAAACATGTTTTTAAAAATGTCTCATTTTTCAGCGATATTATTATATTCATCGATATTATTATAAAATTAATTTATTAAAACTTAAAAACATAAAATTTATTAAAACTATTATGTATATTTTTTAATACATATTTATTATTTATTAAAAATAAAAAATTGAAAATTAAAAAGAAATAGATAAAAAGATAATTGAAAGAAATAAATTTTATAATTCTACATTGTTGAGAAAATTAAAAATAATCAAACTGAATGAATACAAAAATTATTTATGAATAAATATTTATATTTTCCAATATTTAGATAATATACACCTAAAAATCAAGAAGATCAAAAATATAGTCAGTAGATTTTTTTATAATATCATTAAAGACATCATTAATTATATGTATATATAACTCAATTAATATTCAATCCTTGAAACTGAATATTCGATATCGATACATTCCACGTGTTGTAACTTAACGTTGCTCAAACTAATTCTTGATCAAACTAATTTTTGTATTGATAAAAAATACCGTCTAATACCGATATGCTAATTAACATGGTAACAGTCGATTAATATTACAAATTGCATCATAAAACCTAGAGATTGATATGTGTATCACAACATGCTTCAGCATGATAAATAGTTGTCAATATATAAGTGTAGCTAATATATAAAAAAAAATTATAGAATTTTAAACATGAACTGAATTATAAATTTAATATGAACAAAATTATATTACAATTATTTTTTATTCTTATTCTATTCTTATCTATAGAATGAACAAATATAGAAGCAAAAATTTAACATTTAATATTAATATTTAAAAAAAAAAAATAAATAATGTTAAGAAAAAAGAAATTGCATAAGATCAAAATTAACCAATGGTCACAAAAAGTATATATATCAAGTATATTTCTAAAAAAAATAAATCCTATGTATAATTGAAAATAATATCAACTCTGTTAAATAGAAGAAAAATATATTTCAATATAATAATATCTCAAGTCATTTTTCTAAATTAATTAAAAAATTTTTGTAAAAAAAAATGTAAATATAATTAATACTAAAATTTTTAAAATATCAAATGACTGATTTATTCGTTAATATTCGATAAAATTTTTCGTTCATTATATTTATAAATAAGAAGTAATAGTTCTTAATTCCCATTAAACAGTATTAATATTGATCATTAGTTGTATTATTAATATTTATCATTGAAATACTATTAATAATATTTACAATTGAAATACTATTAAACCATTATTTATATAAATATAGATAAAATAAATATTAATTCTCTTTCAACATATTTTTATCAACATATTGCACGTGCACAATTAAAAATTAAATTGTGTTTATCGAAAATAAATATCCATATATGTCCATATAATTATATATCCATATAAGTTGTAAGCTATTATTTATCAATTTTCATGGTCAAAAGATATAAATTGCGTTATATCTTTTTAAATAATTTTTAATTATTTTTGCATTTTGTTTGTATAGATATTGGTTTTCATAAAAAAAATTTTAATGAATTCGCTTTCTTCCAAATAAAATATTTTCCCTTTATTATTAAAAAATACAAATTTCAGTTTTGTATGTTTTGTATGCTCCTATTTGTTTTAGTATTTAGGTTATCGAAATTATTTTTTTAAAATTTACAATATCATCGAATCTTTTATTTTTAATATTAATTATTTTTTAATATTTTTATAGATTTTTAATATTTTTTATAAATATAATTTATAATTATAATATAATTTAAAAATATTTTTTAATTTTAATTTATTTTTTAATTTTAATTAATACTTTTTAATTTAGTTAATTATTTAGTTAATTTCATTGGAAAAAATAATAAATCAATAAAAGACATTTATAATGGACATATCTTGAATTTCTAAGAAAATAGATAAAAAAGTATTAAACAATTATTTAATTCAATAATATTTTTAAATAAAAACGTTCCAAATTGTTATCCAATAACATGTACAAAAACAAAGACAAAAAGAATTGAAAAAAATGAAATTTTCATTTCAATTTTCTACATTATATTAATAAATTAAAAAAATTAAAAAAAAATAAATGACTAAGTTAAAAAAGAAAAAAAATTAAAAAAACACAAAATAAAAAATAAGATTACAAAAACTAGAACATTAAATTGAAGAAAAATAAAGAAGAAATAAAAATATTATGTATTTTGTTTATAACAATGAAAAGAATTGAATTTAATGTTCAAATTGCCAAAAATGCTGATCTCCGAAATGAGATTTTAACAATTATATTTGTATTTATAACAAATTATATTAAAACTAGATTAGTACTACAGTTACATTAATAATTTTTATTACAATAATTTTTATTACAATAATTTTTATTATTTTATTGTTTTATTTTAATATTAATTAATATTGTTAACTTATAAATAAAGCAGAATAAAAAAATAAAATATTTAATTTTATAATAATTCATATATTATTTTATAATTTTTATTTTTTTTTTGTTTTATTTGATTTATTTTAAGAGAAATATATATATCTGATTTATTTATTATAATTATTTGATCGATTATGATAAGAATAAATATATATAATATATGAATATATAAATTTTTGATATATTTAATATTAAATGAACAAATTAATTTTTAGATTTAAATCAAACTGATTTATGAGATTATATTATATATCAATT
Organism: Apis dorsata; assembly: GCF_000469605.1. Lineage (NCBI taxonomy): Eukaryota > Metazoa > Arthropoda > Insecta > Hymenoptera > Apidae > Apis > Apis dorsata. The sequence goes on from NW_006264051.1 coordinate 11,439, forward strand.
AGAAAATAATTTTTCTATTCAATAAAGCAGAATTCACAAAAATATCATCAGAAATTGACTTAATTTTGTAAATATTTTGTTTTTTCGATTCAATTATTTTAGTTTTAATAAAAATACATTCGAAAAAACATTTATCGTTTATGTTATATTTATTAATGCATAGATGTTATGATAGCTCTGATGATATTTTTAATTCCACTGATGTAATAAAAAATATAAAAATGTTTGCAAATGATTAATTTTTTTCTGAATTTTATAGATTGTTTCTGATCAATATAGATAATATATTGTAATAGATTTATAGTTAAGCTAATATCTTTACTAAATGATAAAGAAGATATATAATGCTTGAAAAGTCACGTAAGTCTTTAATTGAGTATTGAAGTGAATAATTCGTTAACAAGTTGTGAAATAAAATTTATTATAAAAAGAAACTCATTAATAATTCATTTACTTATTAATCATACTTGTATTTTGCAATCAGAAAATTATAGTATTAACAAAATATTATAATATTATAATAAGAATCATTGTATTACATAATGTAATATTAAAAAACCTAAAAGTTTATAAAAAATTAAAAAAAATAGAATATTTTTTATTGCGATAATTTTAATGCGATAAATTTTATATATTGCTTCGAATTTCAAAAGAATGAACATAAATTTGAACATAAATTTATAAAACAGAAGAGGCAAATAAATTTAAAAAATGTAAGTACTTGTATTTTGTACAAATTTTTATATCACAAAAGAAAATTTTGGTTAACTGTTAGATAGAGAAATTTTGAATTATCTACTTATTCATTTTTTTAAATATTTTAAAAAATGTATATTTAGTATATATAAGCATAAATTTCATAATATTAATATTAAATTTCGTAATATTTAAAATTGAAAACATTGAAAATTAAATAAAACAATCTTTAAATATTAAATTTAAAAGTTAAACAATTAAAATTTTATTTTGAAATAGCAAAAATTTTTTATATTTTTTTGTTTTCTGATAATTTTTAACAATTAGAATTAAAAAATAACAGTTTCAAATTAAAAAAGGGATTTAAAAAGTTATGAATATAAAAAGTATTTTATAAAAAATTATAACAAAATTATAAAATAATAATAATTGATTTTCATTAAATATATTAATTGACAATATTTATCTAATCTGTTTCTTAATCGAAAGTATATCAAGATCATTATAGATAATAAATATATAATATTAATAACAATTAATAAATTGTACGATTTGGTATCAACTTGTCACAAGTATTTTTGATTGATACTAACATGTATTTCATTTATGATTTCATTAATAAAAATGCTTCAATTATATAAGAATTATTTAATTTCTAATAAATATTAATCTTATAGCAATATTTTAAGTAGAACTAATATAAATAAATATTATAATATAATAATTTATTGTTATATTATCAAAATTTATTAATTGTTATTTGTTATTGTTATTTTAATTTCTCAATAAAATATTATTTTATATTTATATGATATTTCTTATTTATGTATGATTATTTATTTATTCATAAGATATATTAAAATTATTTTGCGAAAAACAACATTTATAATGATTTTTTTTTTTAATCGTGTCGTACGAATTTACATGTAATTTGCATACTTTTTGTGCTTGTCTATACTAAAGTTTATGTACGTAATCTTATTGCATTATCATGTCAATAAAATCATGCATATCTACTAATATCTTAAATACAAAATAAATATATAATCGAATTAATGAAAAATAATAATATATAATAATAATATAAATAAATTCATTAATAAATGTTTTCTAAAGTATTGTACGAATTATAAAGAAATAAAATAAAATAAAAAAAAATGGGATTGCTATAGTAAAATTCATAGCATTATTCATAATATAATAACAGAAAGATATTTATAAAAAACTTTCTAGCATAGGCGATTGCCTAACAACAATCACTATTCATATATAACCTAATCTAAACTTTACTCATGATAATAATACTAAATTACTACCTAATCTATATTATAAACCTAATTATAGAAGTATGTATAAGAATATATATATGATTTGATTTCAGATATATTTTAAATTTTATTTTATTAAATCTCAGTTTTGAATTTGTAAGTCGAAATATTTTTATTATATTAAATATTTTATTATATTAAAAAATTTGATTATCAAAATTATATTTTCATGAAAATAAAAATTTTGTTATATATATATCCGAAATAATGATCATAAATAACAAGAAAGTTCATATATATCGCCGAATTCTAAAAAATTAAAATTTCTTGATGAATTATATTAGGAAGTTTTTTTGCTAATGTCTTAAAAATTAAAATGAAATGATGGTAACATATATAGGAAAAAATTATTTAATATCACATAATTTGACAACATATTTTAGTCATTGAAATTTATGAGAAATTCTTTTTCTTATAATTATCAATAAAATCTAAGACAAAATTTTTTATTTTATAGCATCAAAAAGAATAAATTTTAATTTCATAAATTTATTAATTTCATAAAAATTTTCATCTATGAATATATTTTAACATATATATAAAATATTAATACTAATAGTATACTTTAATATTTTTTTTTTATTTAAGTAATTTTAATCCACATTGAGATTATTTTGTATATTTTTATTTTATTTTTAAAATAAAATAAAAAAGAACAATTTTATTATATACTTAATTATATTAAGTACTAAGTATTTTATTATATACTTAATTATATTAAAATTATATAAATAAAAATATATAATAAAATCTTATTTTTAAAAAAATAATTTCATGTCTTTGGTTATTATACTATGATAAAATAAAAATAGTTTTAAATACATTAAAAAACATTATGCATGATTAAGAATTAAATATAAAAATATAAAATTGTATCTGACTTACATTTCAATTTCAGAAGGTTGAAGAATTCGATTTTTATGATAAATAGGAACTTTAAAATATTTTCCCTTATGATATACAACAATATGTTTAGAATCTTGATAATGTATAATTTTATCTGTTTCACGTCCTGGTATTCTTGTAGTATTAAATACTCTTTCATATTGCCATGAACAAAGAGGCACCAATCCTTGAATTAATATCTGCAAAAAAAAAAAAAAAATAAAAAAAAAATAAAAATTTAAATTTTTATGTAATATTAAATTAAGTTTGAAAAGTTTTCAATATAAATGAAATTGACTAATTTTCGATTGAATATAAACGAATTATTGATACAATTTTCTACATATTAATTCTACATATTAATATATTATAAATAAACAAAAAAATATTCTATTATATATTAAAAATATTCTACATATTAAAATAAACAAAAAAATAAAATTTTATTATTCAACTTTTTATATTTGAGAAAATCAAAAATAAGAAAAATATGCAATCAACAAATTCTAAAATTTGCTTTCTTTGAAAACTAATTTTTAAACGAAATAAAATTAATTTTAAATTTTATATGTAGAATAACTTATTGATAATTCATTCATATTTAATCAGTCTATTTTACTTATATTTAAACAATGTTCAAATTCATTGTTTCAAAAATGAAGTTTTAAATGAAAAAAATTTTATTCTATGTTATGGAAAATTATTTAAAATACTAATACTGTCTCTTCGCAAATAATTATCAAATATTTGATTAATTAAAGATGAAAAAAATATATTATTTATATAATAAAAAATAATTTACTAACCGGTTCTAATTCTTGCCGTTCAATGAGCCGTCGATACTGTAGACACGAATAAATAACACTTGCAGCACGGGCAACTTGTACATTAGTAGGATACATAAGAATAGCATCGATACCATAAAAATTTGAATTAACCATAATAGGAGATCGTCCACGTAAATACACATATTCTTCCCACCAATCAGATACATAATTAGTAGCCCACCAAGACTTTAAAATTAAATATCGCTGAAGTTTTACACCAATTCCTTTTTGAAATTCATTAGCTAATGTCTCCATTCGAGCATAATTTTCATCATCGAGCAATGGTCGAACACTTCGTAGGTACTATTTAAATATATATATATAAATTATATTATTAAATATATTATATTAAATATTAGGTACTATTAAATATATATAAATATAGATATAAATATACATATAAATTCGATAAATATAAATAAAGAAATGAATATAGTCTATATCTAATAATATATAATAATATATATAATAATATAGTATTAGTATTTTGTTTTATTTGTTTTTCATATAATTTTATAAAATTAAAAATTAAAATATTCTTTAAACTAACTAAATATGATATTAGTTATAAATTGATTTTTACTTTTTATTTTTTTGTATTTTTTTTTAAAATTGCATTAATATAGCAAAAATTTCACATGAAAAAATATATGTGATCTTTATATGATTTTTGAATATCTGTATTTATAAAAAAGTTATATGAAATTATTATACTCAAAACTATTTGATTCTTATTCTTCTTGTATAGTAATTATACGTATAATTATATATATAATAATTTATAATTATAAATTAAAATTGAATATTTTGTAAAATTGAAATATTCTATATTCTAACCCGCTTCATTGTATCTACTACTGAGGGTAATGGTAGCCTTGGCAATGATCCTTGAAAACTATAAAGCATTGGTTTATGCCACCCAAAAAACAATTTCACTAATGTGGTCCACATTTTAGTGATCCTCGATGCACTACATCCTTTTTCTCTTGATTCATACATCCATCCCTTGTACATAAGTAATAATTTAAAAGTATATCGAATTACATATATTACTATCAACCATAAAAGCAATCCAATTATAAAAGATCCTGCTAAATGAGCCAATACTGAAGATCTATGTAAAAATATAAATTATTCTATTAAAATTATATAAAAATCATACTAAAAAAAATATAAGTAAACTTACGCTGAAAGATACGGTGCAGCTTTTTCAACAAGATCATAAGGTACCTTAAAACCAGCAAAATGTATAGCAGTCACTACAGCTATAGTAAACCATAAACTTTCTAAAGAAGCAGGATATACACCACTTCTTAAATTGTTCTAAAATTTATTTAATTCATTTTATATTCATTTAAAAATTATATTATAAATTAATATTTATTTACTTACAACAAATCTAAAAAATCTTTTCTTCCAAGAACGGATACCTGATTGCCATACTAAATGTAAAACTTCTCTATCAAAATTAACATCCCATCCCTCATGAGTAATAGAAAAACTAAATGCTACAGCTGAATGTGCTTCTGCCATATCATCAGTTATAAATTATAAAGCTGAAATAAATAAAAAAAAATTGAAATTAAATTTATGATAAAAGAATGAATTAAATAAAATTAACTATACATTAAAAGGACAAATTTATATTATATATAATATAATATAATATAATAAAATATAATTTATATTATATATAATTTTTTATACTATATTTAAATTAGAAAATAATTTATCATAATAAATATGATAAAATAAATAGCAATAAATTATAATAAAAAATAATAAAAATTAGTGTTTAATAAGAAAACA
>NW_006264051.1:17822-19343 GCF_000469605.1 Apis dorsata
AGAAATGATTAAAAATAATGTATTCTTTCAAATGAACGATTGAATTATACGCTTCAGTTATATAACCTTGGACTTTAGACGATTTGTCTAGTTGGAAACGTAGCCATAATTTTAGCAAACAATTACTTCATTCCATGAGGAATTGCAGTTAGATTTGTATCGTAGTTATGTGTTTCTCACAATTTAGATTACAATCACATAATTTGAAGTTTTAGACAAAATAAATATTTATTCATAGCTATTTTTTTCAATGCATAAGTTTATTTACAATATTCAAATATTCAAATATTATAATAATTAAATAATATTCTGAAATCTCTTGTCTTATCAATATTTTTATAAATGATAATGTTAACATTGACATTAATAATTAATATTAATTATTTATTTCTTTAAAATGTTTAAAAATATTATATATAATATTTAGAGGAATATATATATAGAGGAATATAATTATAACTTGAAATTAATAAAATAAAATAAAATAAATTAAAAATAAAAATAAAATTTAATCTTTATTACAATTATAGTCTGCATTCATTGTATTTATTTTTTAATTCATATCACGATATTATAAGATAAAGGGTTAAGTGCAATATAATGCACATCCTCTCCTTGTATTATACGAATATCGGTAATACGTCAAATACAATACAAGTTCATATCTTGATAATAATTCACACAAAAGATACACAAATAAATAATTATAGTATATAATAAAAAATATTGATTTCTATATATTTAGAAGTTTTATATTGATTTATGTTTTTTAGTTTTTTTAATTTATCATAAAATCAAATAAATGTCAGCACTTAACTTATATAATTATTTGAAACATTTTTTTTTATCTTTTATATTTTTTGAGACATAAGTTTGAGCTAAAAAAATTAAAATAAAATATCTACATAAAATCTATTTTATCTTAAATCTATTAAAGTATTATGTTAATATTACTTACTCTAGATAAATTCTAAAGAAACAAAAAAATAAATAATATAAATGCAAAAAATGAACATAATAATAATAAAAAAATATAATATAATATAAAATAAAAATAATAAAAAAATAATAATAAAAAATGCAGAAACAAATCAAAGTCGATTTAAATATAATGTTATAAATTGATATTTTTATATATTAAACATTAATAATTCATATTACTGGATATTAACTCTTAAAATTTGTTTATTTGTTAGTTAAAACAAAATATGATATCTTGTAAATATATTATATATATTATATAAATATAATATCCATTTATAATTTTTTTGAATAAAATATATTGCTACATAATTATAATTTTATATTGTTTTATATCATTAAATAAAAAAATGTAATGATTAATTACTTTATTTATCAATTTATATATAATATTTTTATATGTATTATTTATAATAATATTCGTAATATAATTTTTAAATACTTTAAGCAACGTGAAAAATTAAAATAGTCAAAACTAATGATATAATTTAAATATATTTATCATAATTTATTATCAAGAATTGTTATCATTTATTAATA
>NW_006264051.1:19609-21993 GCF_000469605.1 Apis dorsata
TATAATCATTTATTATTTAAAATTTAAAATAAATTTAAATATTACAAATATAAATTAAAAAAATTAAAAATTTATACATATAAAATATTATATGTTAAGAAAGTTTTTTAAATTATTTAATTTCTTTAAGATAAAATATAATAACAAATAATAAAATTTTAATTATAAAATATTTGTTATTTTAAATAATCATTTTAGTTATTTTAAATAAATATTTAATAATAATGATAATAATCTTTTTCAAATTAATTCAATTTAATTGACAAAATCAAATTATAATTGAATATATCAATAAAATTTTCATATATATGATTGTAAGAATTATTAAAATATATCAATTTCGATTCGAAAATAATCAAAAGATCAAAAAATCAATAAACTATTAAATTAAATATTGTAAATAGAAAAAAAAACATTATTGTTAAATCTAAAATCATAAAATAATGCAATAAATTGATTTTTAGAAAGAATAGAATATTTTTTTATGTCAATCTGTTTAGTAAATATTCAAATGAAAATTTTTTTTCTACATATTTTTTTTTTATATTAAAAATAAGATAATATTCATTTTCTTATTTTCTTATATATTTTATTAATAATATTTTATACTTTTATTTATTACTTATTATTCTTATATTAATTTTGTTTTATAATAAATTATTAATAAGATACATGTATATATATTTAAATTTTAATCTTTAATCTTTCTGAAAATTTATAATATGCATTTAATATAATTAATGTATCCTATTAATAATATATTATAAAACAAAATTAATATAAAAATAATAAATAATATACATAATTACATAATATCACTTAACAGCACAACCGATATAACTTTCAATTGTTTATATTGTAAAACATATATATTTCGTAATAAAATAAAATAAACACTTATTTTTACTATATGAGCAGATTTATAATTGGCAAAAAATATTTAAATGCCAACAAAAAGATGCCATATCGTGCGATATTGCTGTTAAATAGATTTTTTAAATTAAAATATATATAAAATATATATAATTATATGTCTATATCGATCAGTTATGATATTATCATAAAAAATTTATTTTGATAAAAATATTGCTTTAAACGGAGTTTTATTATTATTATTTTATAAAAAGAAAAGAGTATTAATAGATTACAAAAAAAAAATAACAAAAATTTTCATATATTTTATGCCATTTTTTCATACTTTTATATAATATATATGCAGATTTTTATTAATTATACATTAAATGCAGTAAAAAACATAATAATAATATTTTACATAACAAATATTTATAAAACTGAAATAAATCTTATTGAGTTATCTAATAATTAATAAAAAAAATATATTTCTAAATATATTACATATTATATGATACAATATATATATATATATTGTATCATATAAATATTGGCCAAATATATTTACATTTAAGTCTATATCAAGATTATGAAAAAATAAATTTAGAATTAAGATTAAGACTATATCAAGATTATGAAAAAATAAATTTAATTAATTAAAATAGCAGAACAGTCAGAAAATATTAAAAATTAATTCATAATTACTTATTCAATTACTTATTCAATAAAATAGCTAATATTTTTTACAATTTCTGTAATAATAAAATTTATTGTAAATTAATATTCTATATATTTTTGATTATTTAATTCAATAAACATAAATGAATGAACCGAGAAAGTAAATTACGATGAAATTAATATAATCGATTAGTTCAAGTTAATATACAAATATACAAATATTCAGTGAAATTAAAAATAGTCGATTTTTTCGAAAACTACTTATATATTTTTAACAAAATTTAATGATTTTTTTTTAATTGTTTATTGAACTTGAATATTAAATATTTTCGAATATATTAAAATTCTAACTTGACGAAAAAAAAATTAATTTAATTAATTATAATAACACTCAATTATAATAATTGATAATAATAAATAAAATAATAATAATATCTTTTATTTTTATATTATTAATTTTGTGATTATTTTATATGTAATAATATATATATACATATATAAAGAGTCCGATCAAATAATATATATAAACATAATTTCTTATGAAAAAGTAAAAAAAAAATAAAATAAAATAAAATAAAATTTTTTTCATCTAAACTTTACTTTTAAGTTCAAAAATTGTTCGATTATAAATAAAATTGGTTAATTCCTAATTGGATATAAATCAATTATTAATAAAATTATTAAGAAAATTATTTTATTTTTTATTATAAATTATATGAAAATAAGCAAAAAATATAAAATTTATTTTATTTTGTTTAAATTTCGAGAATACGAATTTTAGAAATAATTTTCGAGAATGAGAATTTTAAAAATTGTCAATTATAGTTCTTGATTACACGTTCAATCTCTATTTT
>NW_006264051.1:22016-22334 GCF_000469605.1 Apis dorsata
AAAAACAGGGATAATAAAATAATATTACAGATAATATTATTTTATTCTATATTTTTTAATTATTTTCACATATAAGATAACTTTTTATTATTTATATTTATATGATTCATTTGTATCTAATTAAAAATTATATATCAATTTAATTTGTATTTAAAAAGTTTTCAAACTTGATTTTTCGAAAACCTTAACAAAAAAATATATATTAATATAAATATATATTATAAATATATAAATATATGAAACATTTAAATGATATCATAAATTAATTAAATATTAATTAATATAATTTATAATATTAAATATATTTTAAAGTAAAAC
>NW_006264051.1:22439-24231 GCF_000469605.1 Apis dorsata
AAAATAAATATTAAATTAAATGAATTGTAAATAAATTTTCAGTTAAATAAATTTTACATAAATATAATATAATATATATTTTTATTATTTGTTATATTTATAAAATTTCATACATCATATTTTTATGATTTTTTCTTTTTGCAAATTAAATATTAGATTTTATATAGATGCACATAAAAAATATATATTTCAATTTGATAAAAAAATGATATCAAATTTTATTATTTAATTAATTAATTACAAATATTATTTTGTAAATATATTTTAATACATTAAAAAGACAAAATCAAAATTATAGAACATGTAAATAAAAATCTAAATGCAATAAAGTTTTAATGTTTAAAATATAAATTATTTTATAATATCCCATATGGCATATTAAAAGTAAATCAATTTATTTTTTAAATATTTTTAATTTTTCTATTAAAAAGTGTAAAATTTAAATTATTTGTATGTAATATATAGTAAAAAGCATGATAAAAATAAATTAATCATGTTATTTAATGTGTTATATCAATGCATTAATATTTTATAATGTATTTGGAATTAATATATAAAACAAACTATATTTAAAATATATTTTTTGAATGATATTTCTATAATTTCTATAATATAACCATATCCTTCTTTGTTAAAAAAAGTATGATCATTATATAGTATTTCGTTTATATTAATAAAATGGAAGTCAAAGGTTATTAGCCTTAAGAAGCCTTAAAACATGTATTCTCATTGGTTAAACTCAAGGGTGTGTGTGCCTCCCATCTTGGATTTTTTACGTGTAAGTAGGCCAAAATAATTTACTTAGTACTATTAATAAACTACTATTTTCTAATGTATGCTTATATATAAATAAATAAAAATTAATTATCATAAAATTACCAAAATTAATAAAACTTCTTATGTCGCATGAAAAAAAATTTTATCATAAAAAATATTTCACGAAATAAGTCACAATTATAAATCTTCAAATATCTCAATGCACTTTTGCACTTTTGATTGTGCACTACCGCTGCATACTATGATTCCTTCATACGTAAGTAATACACTATTCACTCTGCTTTTAACTCCCTCTCTTAAATTCACAAGTGCATCAAACAACCAAGTTACCAACTTATTGGCTAAACCAAACTATAAAGTGCCAGATGCTTTATATTTATATGAACGTTGTTCAACCAGTTAAGAATATAAACAAACCTATATTATATTAAAATCTAGGGAAAAATATCATCATCAATTTTCAATTCTAAAATGTAAAATAAAGAAATCTATTTTTCTTTGTATTAAATTATGGAAAAATTATTCATTATCAATATATGAATTCCAAAAAAACAATTATAATTTTTATTATAATTTTTAAAAAAACTTCTAAGAAAAAAATTCATAAATAGAGTCTATTTTTATGAATTGAAATTTTATAAATAATTTTAATAATCACAATCTATTTTGAATTTAAACTACAATGAAAATAAATTTAGTAATAATATTCCAATTTTCAACTCGATTATCAACCAAATTACTAAAATTATTTACTAAATTAATAAATTATTACAGTTATGAACATAGTTTTTTGCAATTTTATAAAATGTTTGCTTATAATATATCGATAAATTACAAAATAATTATTACATATTATTACATATTACATATTATATATTATATAATTATAACAAAAATATTGTAAAATAGTTTAATATAATGAGCATTATAGTATTTTTTGTATTTATATTAATTATTTGACTTTTCTCTTTTAATAAAAATTAAAATCAAAATTTTCAAATTTTTATTTTTTATA
>NW_006264051.1:25120-26304 GCF_000469605.1 Apis dorsata
ATATATAATATAATATTTAATTTTTATTTTAATAAAATTACATTGATCATAATTCAAAAATAAAATATATTTGCAATCAAAAAAAAAAAAATTGTTAACACAATATATATTTATTTGTTATTGTTAACACAATATATATATATATTTTTTTTTGTAAAAAGATTATAGTTATATTATATTAAAATTATAATAATTAAAATTATAAATCTTAATAATATTTAATTTAAAATTGTTTATATGAATTAATCTTTGTTATTTAGTAAAAAATATGAATGTATTTTCATTTATTTTGATAAAATAAAAAGATTGAAATAAAATGATACATATAAGTAAAATTTGAAAAAATAAATTTGGATAAATTAAAAATAAATTTAGTTCTCAAGTAGATTTTAATTTAATATATAGTTCGATTTGTTTATATTATTGCATAACTATTTACTAGGAGAAAAGATTATAAAACCAATAGTTTTTTTCTGAGAATTAATTATTATTTATTTTCACTTTTTCATAAAGTTGCTAAAAAAAATCTGATTATTAAAAATATAAAAGAAAGTAATAATAATAATGAAATTTACAAATGAAAATAGGGAAAATGACGAGTATTCTATTTACATTTTATTATAATTATAAAGCAAGAATTTTATCTAGATAATATAATAAAATATAATAAAATATTGTTATTTCTTCCATTTTCATTTCTAAATGCCATTTAGCAACATTACTTTTTCCTATTTTTTTAAATGTTAAACTTTTTTTAACAATTCTATTTATATATTAATTTAATTTTTTTATTTAGTTTTAAAAATCTTATTTATTTTTCATTTGTATTAAATCATATGTTTAGTTACTCGTTTCAAAAATTATATTTTTGTTTAAAAAATTATTAACTTAATTTACATTAATATTTTCTTAAATGAATATAAATACTTTAAATATATAACCTCAAAGATATTCGAAGTTTATTATTTTTTATATATTAGATATTGTTACTATTAGTATTATAATTATAATATTTATTTATATATGAATATTAAAATATTATATTATGTTTTATATATATATATTTTATAAAATTGCAATATTATATTATATTATATATTTAAATCAATTTTTCTAGAAAAATCTTAATTATATTCTTGTTATTTTAAAAACTTGTCAAATTCAAAATACAGGAAAAATAATCC
>NW_006264051.1:26730-29249 GCF_000469605.1 Apis dorsata
TTTTATTATGGCATTTCCAGATAAATTTCTGTTTTTTCTTTTGAATTCTTTGAAGAAATGTAAATAATTTTTTTAATGATAGTGATAGATGATCATTTTTTGGATTTTTATATTTTAAGTGAATCATAATTAATATTAAAGTATCTTTTATTATTATTTATTTTTAAAAAAATTTAATTAAAATTTTTTTTGTTTCTAAGATTTTTCTTTTTAAATCTAAGATCAAGATTGTAGTGATTCGAATCATAAATATAAAAAAAACATAAAAAATTTTAAATTATTATGAATTATATTTTTTTTTACAGATTTTGCTTTTCTCACTCTTTAATTCTGAATAGATATTTATTAAATTTAGTGATTTATTAATTGTATCAAGAATTAAAATTTGTTTAATTATATTTCATTCTGATCATAATTTTGCGATTCATATAATTTTTTATTATAAAACTGACGATTTATTTTTAAATTACAAGAAATTTTGGAACAAAAAAATGTAAAGAAATTAAGTCTTAAAAATAAAAACGACAAAGTAAAATAAAAGAATAAATTATAGCAACTTGAGCATAATTCAGTTCTGAGTTATTAAAAATAATTATTAAATCTAAATATCTCCGATAATAATATTTTATTTTATATTAACTAATGTTATATATTTATATAATAATATAAATTAATTATATATAAATTAAAATTAATATAATGTTTTTTGTAAAAAATATTCAACTGAATTGAATAACATATTAATTATAATATAATAATAATCGATATATATTAATAATCGATAATTATTGGTAAATAATAATTAATAATTTTCAATATTATAATTGGTTTATAATTGTCAATAATTATCAACAATGCCAATAATAATTTTTTTCTAATAATCATGTATAGACAAATTATGTGGGAAATTATGTTATGTAAGTGTAAAGAGTGGAGTGGGAATACTCACGTGATATTATTCTTTCAAGAAGGAATTTTTGCGATAATGATCTTGTAACTTATCTTTATCCAAGAATATTAAAAGTAATATATGTATTATATATTTTTATGTTATAATATTTGTCATATTTAAATTTCTAAGTTGTATATTTATGAATCATAATTATAAAATATATGAACTAGAATTTTAATTATTATATTATATATATATATATTAATTTTCTTATTTTTTTTTTTGTTATTAGAAATTTACTAAAAGAATTATTACTATTAAGTATCTATGTGAAAATAATTATATAAAAGAATGGATTCAATAAGATTTGGTTTATTAACAGGTAATTTTATTATATTTTTGTTATATTTATTGTATATAAAAATTTTAAATTGAAATTTAAAAATTTTTAAATTGGAACATATAGATATTTTTATTATTATTTTATATATAGCATAAATCATAAATTTAATTTTTATATAATTTTAATAATATATTACAAATCATTTTTTAATTAATTATTATAGTTATTACAATTCAATATTAAAATTACATTTCTTTTTATAAAAAATTTTTTTTATAAAAAATGAATTATATTGAACATTTGTTACTACTTATATCATAAGTTTTTATTTTTTAATAATAAAATTTATATTTTTATCATCAGTTAGTGATAGCTGTTATAAACATAATAGTGAGGATAAAAGTGGATTTGAAATAGAGCAATGTATTAAAGATAAGAATTCTGATATTGGAAAGATTTTGAAAGGTGAAATATATCATAAAAGTATTGTTCCAGATAAAGAATATGTAATAAAGGTATAATTATAAAGAAGAATTTTAATAATTATATTATATTTTTTTACATTACATTTATATATTATATTTTTTTACATTACAATTAAAAAACGCTTTTAATAATATAAGTGTTTTATATAAATTTGTTATACATAGGAAAATCTAATTTCTTGGAGTGATAATAGACAAGTAGATGTCATCTTAACAATTGGTGGTACAGGATTTTCTAAAAGAGATGTGACTCCCGAAGCAACAAAAGAAATTATTCATAAAGAAGCTTCTGGTATAATTACAGCTATGCTAATGTCTAATTTAAAAATTACTCCAATGGCTATGTTATCTAGGTAAAATATATCTAATTAAATTTTTTTTAAAGTTATTCATCATTATTTTAATTTTATTTCAAATAAAATTGAAATAGATATTTAAAATATTAAACTATTTTGATTTCATTGAATAATTTTCAAAAAGATTTTTTAAATTAATTATTTTTTGCTAATTTCTTTTTTATTTTAATAAATAATAAAAATAATGCTTAATAAAAAAAATATTAAAATATAATTTTTATTATATATTATTAAATTCAGTTATATTTTAAAAAATATTTTGATATTTATATTTGTTATATATATATATATATATATATATATATTATCTATAAAGTGTTATAAGTATTATAAGGAATTTCACTACATTAATTAATTCTTAATAATTTTATTTATTAAATTCTTATATAGTATTCTTTATTAATTGTTTGGAATAAACAAAATATTTCAAGTAAATATTATTA
>NW_006264051.1:29400-54097 GCF_000469605.1 Apis dorsata
CTTCTGTATCAATATTTAATTATAATAAAAATTTAATCAATATCTTTAATATTTTAAAAAAAAATAATTTGTATTCTTTATATATGTATTTTATAATATGTATTCTTTATATATTCTATATATATTTTATATATACATATTGTATTATACAAAATATATATATTCTTTATATAGAATATATATATTTTATATATACATATTATATTATACAAAATATATATAATTAATATAATATGATACAATTAAATAAATATATACAAACATAAAATTATATAAATAAATTTTTAAATATATGTTTTATATTAATAAGAGGTGTTAGTGGAATACGAAATAAAACATTAATTATAAATTTACCGGGATCACCAAAAGCTGCAAAAGAATGCTTAAGTGTAATTGCACCTGCTATACCACATGCTGTTGATTTGATTAGAGATAATAAAGAAAAAATAAAAAATATGCATAAAAATATGCAAAATAATATTGTAGAAAAACAAGATAAAATTTCAGTAAGAAATATTCTTTTTATTAAATAAACAATTTTCTATACTCAAAATAAAATATAAATAAATAAATTTTATTTTTTAGTCATGTTTAACTAGTATAGTTAAACGTAGTAGGGAATCTTTATATCCAATGATTAGTGTGGAAGAAGCTTTACAGTTGATTCATAAACATGTAGAACCTTTAAATTCTAATGGTAAATCAGAAGAGGATTTAGAAAAGAGTCATAACAGAATATTGGATGGTGATTTATATTCTAAATATGATTTACCACCGTTTAGAGCTTCTATTAAAGATGGTTATGCAGTCTTAGCAAATGATGGAAAGGGCAAAAGAAGAGTATTAAGTGGAATAAAAGCTGGAGACACTGTAAGTAATATATTAAAGATATTTTACATTTTATATTTTAAAGCATTTATAATATATCAGTGTTATTAAATTCATAGGCTACTGCAATTAAACTTAAATCTGGTACATGTGTAAGAGTAAATACAGGTGCTCCAATTCCAGATGGTGTGTAATATATTTAATCAAATGTTTTTGCTTATTTTTTACTGATTTTTCTTTTTAATTTAAAGATGCAACAGCAGTTATTCAAGTTGAAGATACTAAGCTTATAAAAAGAACTTCAGATAATATGGAAGAACAAGAAATCGAAATCATGAAAGAAGTAAAATCTGGACAAGATATTAGGTATTTTGTTTTTAATTATATAATGTTAGTTAAATAATAATTATATTATTTTTTTTTATTTTTATTTTCTTTAAGATCTATTGGTTGTGATATTAAAAAAGGGGAATTAATTTTAAAATCAGGAACAAAATTAGGAGCAGTAGAATTAGGCCTTGCTGCTGCATGTGGTTACAAAAAATTATTAGTTGTTGATCTTCCAAAAATTGGTGTGTTATCTACAGGAGACGAATTACAAAATCCTGGAACTACTTTATTGCCAGGACACATATATGATAGCAATAAAATTACATTATTATCAATATTAAAGGAAAATGGTTTTGATGCTTTGGATATGGGTATTGCAATAGATGAGTAAGTCTATTTATATCTTATTTCATTTATTTAAAAAAAATTATTATATAATTGTTATATATATATTATATAGTGAGAATATTATGATAGACAAAATTAACTATATTTTAACCCAAACTGATGTACTTATAACATCAGGTTCTGTATCAATGGGTGATAGAGATATATTGAAGTCTATTTTGCAACATTATTTCAATGCTACTATACATTTCGGTAATATTATTAAAGTAATATAATTAAAGATAATTATATTCAATGATAATTATATAATGTTTAAAAATTTAAAACTTTAGGTCGTGTAAATATGAAACCCGGGAAACCGACTACTTTTGCAACATGTTTTTTTCAAAACAGAAAAAAATATTTATTATGTTTACCGGGTAATCCAGTTTCTGCAACTGTTACTATGAATTTATTTGCATTACCTTTACTGAAACAATTATGTAAAGATTTTTCTATACCTATAATTGTGAAAACGAAAGTATGTAATATATTTATTTATTTTAAATTATTAATTTATATAATACTTAATATATATTTTGATAATAGTTAATGTCATCTTATAATTTGGATCCACGTCCTGAGTATGCAAGAGCAATTTTAAAATGGAGTAGTACGGATATTTTACCACTAGCTTATAGTACTGGAGATCAAATTAGTAGTAAATTACTTAATTGCAAAAATGCAAATGCATTATTAATGTTACCAGCGCGTACAACAGAAAAGACTATATTACAAGAAGGAGATGTGGTACAAGCAATGTTATTAGGATTTATGGAATAAATATAATTAAATGAATATAACATTAAATAGAATTAAAACAATTTTTTTGAAAAATTTTATCACTTTTTGTTTTATTAATAAATTTGGGAATAATATACATAATTAATATTTCTTAAAAGAAATATGTTTTAAAATTTATATATATCTATATTTTATTTATTTTATAATTTTTGTAATAAAACTATTTTTTAAATATTTTTAAATATATTTTTAAAAAACAGTTGATCCTATTTCCTGACTATTATTTTAATAAAATTATTTAAGATATTTTCTTTAATAAATTGAAATATTATTTTTTAAATTGAAATATATTTTTTTATACTTATAAATCTGCACTCTTGGATACTTATTTGTCAAAAGATTCAGTTGGCTACCCAATAACTTGCGATTTTTCAAATTTATCGATAGTGCAAAGTTTTGGAAAAAATTATGTATTAAATTCTTTTGTAAACAGAGATTCTTTTTGTTTTATAGATTTTGATCTTTCCATTTATAATATTATGCGAATAATTTATAATATTAATATTTATATAATTTAATAATTTATATAATTAAATTATTATTTTTTTTTTGCTATATCAACATATCTTTTCTTGACTAAAAATTTTAAACCATTCATTTTATTTATAATAAAACGGTATCAACAATAAAACTAATGGCCATTTTCAATTATTTCAATATTCGATAATTTTTTTAATTTTTAATTTATTTTTTTTTTAATTTTTTAATTTATTTAAAAAAAAATACGATTTTTTGAAATAATATGAATCTTTCAAATCCATGATATTATAAAAGACATAAATCATTATATTATGTTGTTTGCTTTAAAAATAGAATCGACTCTTTATATTATAATTGCCATTTTAATATTTTCTTCTGTATTTTTTTTATAATAATAAGAATTCTGTTATTTTATATTAACAAGTATATTATATATATTGCATTGAATTCGTAATGTTACTTTACTGATTTTTTTCAGAATATTGCATACTAATCTCAGCGATTTCCTTTTTATTTATGATTTGTAGTTTGTCTGATCTATTATTCTCTAAATTCTTTTGGATTTAAATTCATTTCATATCATTGATAGCAGATCGAAGTGAACAATTATATCGATTGTAAAATCCATATGAAAATATCATTTCTGATGATAATTTTATTTCCTTTAGAAAGTCTATATTTTTGATTCTTTAGATAGATCAATAATTTTTAAAACTTCATATTGATTTTTAGCAAGTGAATTTTCAATGGCATCGACGATCAATTTACCGATTATTTATATTTACTAATCTAAATGTTTATAAATTTTATTTTAATAATATTAATTAAAATTATTGATTATGAGATATTTGAATTTTTGATATCCAGAAAAGAATATTTGATATCCAAAATTTGAACACTTACAAAATTTATTCAGATATTTCGTGAAAGCGATGATACAATTTTGGTTCAAAAACCAATCGTTTATGATTAATGTTAGTAAAAAAAAAACTTATAACTTAGAATAAATTTAAAAAAAATTAAAAATTATAGATTAGAATAGATTTTTGTCAATATTGGTAAAATAATATTAGTAACTAATAATATTAATAACTAATATTAATAACTAATAATATTAATAACTAAAAATAAAATAATTGAAAATAATAAAATAAATTTTTTCTTATAGGATATTTGAATAATTTTTATGAACATAACAATTTATAGTATCAATAATAATTTGTATATGTTTTTTTATACTAATATTTAATAATAATTAATAATAATATTTATTTATATGTTTAAATTTTAGTTCATATGATATAGATTGGATTGATATACTACTCCTTCCACAAAAGTTGATAAGTTGAATATATTTTAAGTTATTATTGTATATTCCTGAAATTTAAAAATCCATCATTATTCTGAATTAAACTCACTCATATTTAGTTTTATTACTAAAATTTTTTTTTTCTTTTTTTATATACATTTCTATACTTTGTATACATTTGTCTATATTTATTAGTGATAAGTGAATTTGTAATTAATGATAAGTAATTCTTGATTATGTAATGCAATTTCAGTTATACTCTAAGCTGTTACTATTATTATTTTTTTTTTTATTGAATTAAAATAATAATCAATCTAATTGGCAAATCGATTAAATACTATGCAATTTAAAATCAGTATTCATTCAGCTATACCAAAATAATATCATTTTGTAACTTTATTTGTGAGAATTTTGGATAAAAACATGTTTTTTCTATATCAAATTCTTTTTCAGCATTCAACAATTAATTTAACAAATTTATTAATTTTTTTTTTACAATTGTTTTTGGTTTGAAATTAAAATTGCTTTTGAAATCGTTTTTCTAATTATATTTTAATTAATCTAAGTTTAGTCAGTAGCGATGAACAGCAATAATATAAATACGTATTCTTTTTTGATTAATGATCCTAATGATAGATCGAAATTCCGGAATAATTAAATTTTCAGTATAAAAAAATAATGCCATTCTTGGATAATCAATTCTAATTTTATTAGCATTTTTTAATTTTTCTTTCCATTACTGCAATTTATGATCCATAAATATCGAGATTCAATAATGATAAATTTGCATTCTAATCAGATATTGCAGAGAATCAGATATTACAAAATTTTTCTGTTTCAATTGTTGTTTTTCAAAATATATTTTCGAATATTACTAATTAATCCACATTGAAAAAATTGAAAAACTGATTAACTAAATATTCTATTGGTATCTTTGTTAAAAATTTTTATACAGTTGACAATCGTATGAAAATACTAATTTTTTTCTTAAGGTGATATATTTATCTTATTTATTTATTCCGTATGAAAAATAAGTAATTAATCATATTGCTCTTTAAATTCTTCTTTATATCTTTTTCAATTGTTTGAAAAAATATTTGTACTTTTTGTGTTTTCTTTTCTGAATTACGAAAGAAATAGTAATAATTTTTTGTAATAAATAATAAAATATATCTACAAATCCAATAATATATTATAAAATTTACTATATTATATCAAATTTGTTAATATTATATTTCATTTCTTTATGCTAATGTTTTCTCTACGATCTAAATGCGTTATCTCAATCTGTTTTTATATATTATCTCAATAATTTTTCATATTCTTAAGTCCTTTATTTTGTATTTGTATATTTTGTAATTTGCAATGAAATTGAGAAAAACAACGCTTCCAATATATTTTTGTACTCTGATGATCATTTAATTAAAACTATTTATTTGATTATCGCGCGAGAGATTATAGATGTCACCATAGTACGAAGAAGTGATTCCATCTAGTGAGATTAAAGAGAAAACAGAGAATCTATTATTTAGTAACGTATAAAGGAAAAGTGGGGGAGCGGCGCGAGGAAGAAAATGGCCGACAAGGCAACGGTAAAAGGGCAGGGACGTCTAGTGAGATTCATGTTTTGGAAGAAAGAAATGTGAAATTCGTATTAGCTCTCGTACAAGCAGACGGAAAGTATTAATAAAACGATCGTGTTATTGTTTTCTTTTAGTGGTGTGTTTAAGTAAAATATTACCAGTGTAATCTATTATATTTGTATATTAATTTATTGTTTAAAAAAGAGTTCGCGGGCCGTGTGTAGGAATAAAAGGGCTCGCTAGAGGTAAACATAAATTGTGTTAGTTTACGTTTATTTTTTATCATTTAATTATGTATATATAATAAATGTGCAAGTGATTTTATTGAAAATACTCTACTTGGGACTTTTCTAATAGTATATAAGTCTGGCAAAATTTCGTACGTGACAAATTCATCGATCAGTAGAGTAGGTTTATGTTAGCCACTTGTGGCCATCTACGGATAGATTTAAAAGGTATTATTCCTATTATTTTTATCTTTTTAATTTCTTGATTTTTAACAGTAGCAATATATTTTTTATGAATTTAATATATTTTTTTGACAAAATACTAGAGAATCCTATTAAAAAATCTCGAACAATGAGTTTATCTGACGTATGTTAAATCATTGAAGCAATGAAATTTAAAGGGATCGATTTGTCAACAAGTCGATGAAAGTGCGCGCACCCGACAATCTTGATCGTAATTCTTTTTCATTTTATCATTATTATATAATTTGAATATTTTATTATATTATTTTATTTAATTATTTAGAAATATAGAAATATTTTTACTCTTAAATACTTGTAAATATGTAAACGTGTTTCATTTTTTATAATATTAAGAGATATTGGGTATTAATTAATCATCATTTTAAAGTTCTTACAAAAAATGAAATTATTTTTATAAGAATTTTTATATCACAATTTTTTAATACACAAAATTATTTTTTTTTATTGCTAAAAATGTATCTTAAAAAAATTAATTTCAAAAATTATTTTGTTTTTGTATGTTATATTATTTCATTATAATAAATATTAAATTTATAAATATTTTTTTTCAGATATAGTCAGCTTGAAAAAAGATAAAATTTATATTTTACAATGGCAGTTAGGTAGTTTTAACAATTTGCTCAGTGCTTTTTTTTTAAATATTGAGCATATTTCTATCAAATTGAAAATGTAAAGAAAATAATCATAATGAAGCCACAGAAAAAGGCAACAGTTGCCCGGAAGGCAACAAAAATCCCAACAATTGCTAAAAAACGCCGCTCATTTTTAGAGAAATCTATATCTGATATAAGGAAAGAAAAAAAATCTAAGAAACTTGAAAAAGGAGAAGATGCAAAAAAAAAAATAGAAAATGATAAGAAGAAATCAGAAAAAACAGAAGAAAAAAAGAAAATAGAAGATAAGAAAAAAATTGAAGAAAAGCGAAAAGAAAAATCTGAAAAAGTGGATGAAAAAAAAAAATATATAAAAGATTATGAAAAAAAGTGTGAAAAAGTTGAAGAAAAAAAATTAGATAAAACAGATGAAAAAATCATAGATGAATGTACTTATGATAGTACAGAAAAAAAGAAAGTACAAAAAATAGAAGAAAAAATAAAATTGGAAAAACAAGCTATGGAAAATAAAAGAAAGTTTGAAAAAATAGAAGAAAAAAAGAAAAGTGGAAAATTTGATGATGAGAATATAGAAGATCAATCAAAACTTTTAAATATTACAGAAGAAAAAGATTTACATGAAGAAAAAATAGATATCATTTGTTCCATTTCTAAGAAAAAATTTAAAGACGAAAAAAAGAAAGATTCAAAATTAATAAAGCCTGATATCAAGGAAAATATGAAAATATCTGTGATAAAAGATAAAAAATCAGAACGTAAGAAACTTCTTGATAAAGGTACAATAAATACTAAAACTTCTTTAGCACGAACTAAAAAAGATTCTAAAACAAAATCATTACAAAAAAAAGGTATCTCTAGAAAGACAGTTTTAACAAAAAAATCACATTTATCAGTAGTTCAAAAATTTGTAGACAAAAAAATTAAATTAAACAGATTGGTAAAAGATGAAGAAACATCTGTAAGTGAAGAAGATGAAACAATGAAAAGAACTAAAAGAAAAAATGTTAATATTTCAAAAAATAAAATTATGCAAGAAAAAAAACCAAAGTTAGGAAAACATATGAAAGCTAAATTGCCTTTAAAAACTAATAAAATAAATTCTACATTAAAAAAAGATGATAAATTAAAAACATTTGTGGAAAAAGTTATACCTAAGAAAAAAATAGATACAAAAGAAACAGAAAAATTACTAGCTGAACATAAAAAAATCATGAACAAAGATGAATTAAATGAAGAAACACATACAACAGACATAAAAAGTGAATTAGAAGAAGATAAAGATATTGATAAAAATGGAAAAGAAGAGCAAGCACAATTAAAATTACAAGATGTCAAAAAAATTGTTAAATGTGCTCCAAAAATAAATAAAAAAATAATAAAAAAGAAAACTGTAAAAGTACAAATGGAAAATAATAATCAATTGATTTCTTCTTCAGAAGAAACATCTTCTGAAGAATCTAATAAACAAATCAAGGTTTGTGAAGATAATTCAAATGATAATGTTTCTTCTAAACAAGAGCAAATTGATAGTGAAAATATAAATGATACAGATTTAAAAGATGAGCCAATTAATGGAGATAATGTAAGTAATAATGCATTATTATTAGAGTCAGAGGATGAAAGTGATGATGAGACCAAAAAAAATAAACAGAAAGAAATTAAGAGAAAAGAAAGAGCTAATTCACCATCAGAGCATGAACGTATTAGAAGAATGAGATTGTTCGGATTTTGGAATGGACCAAAACGACATAGAGTTGCTTCTTTGAATGCATTAGCTAAAGTTCATTGCTTATATGAAAATGAAACTGGAGGAGTTTATCTTGGTGGTTTCTGTAAACCAAGACCTGAAAAAGAAAAACAAAAGAAAACTAAAGAGGAAAAAGAAGAACAAATTCGTAAAGAAAAAGAAAAGAAATTAGAAACAAAAACAGAAGAAAATATACCAAAAAGAAAACTTAGAAATGTACCAGGATTACGTGGAAAACATTGGGATATGCTAGAAAGTTCTTCATCTTCAACTTCTTCTGATGATGAATGTGAACGTGATAAAAATATGGAACATAGTAAGAAAAAAATTATCAAACGAAGAAAAAAAAATGAAGAAATAATGGATTTGAAAGATATGGTTGTTTGTAAAAGGATGGCAAGTCTTAATGCTACAGCTATTCTAGCTGCTTCCTATTCGGATGAAAAAAATCGTTGTGGTAGTAGTTTTGATTCTTCTAGTGAATCAGAAGTGGAAATTATTAAAAAACGTAAACAAAATGATTCTGATATTGAAAAAAGAAAATCAAGACAAAATTCAGAACAAGATGAAGTTTTAAAACCATCTAATAAACTTGTTATTGTTAATCAAGATACAGATGTTACTATTACTGGTATTTTATTTAATTTTATTAATTTCATTTTTTATATTTGTTATTAAAATAAATATTATATATTATTAATTTTATTTAAGGTGTTTATGTTAATCAAACTCGATCTACACATCATGAAGGTTTTTGCAGTATTGCTGGTATGCAATATAGAATAAGTTCAACAAGTCATACTCAAACTGCAGCTACTGCAGTTGCTACTGAACTCCATGACCAGGTTTGTTACTTATATATTTAAAGAATTTTTTTTAATTTTAAAAACATATATTATTATATTATATAAACAACATTAAATATGCATTTATATTTTTTGAAAAAGCAAAAATTGGAACAACCTTGCAAATCATATACACCATTGGGAGCATTATCTTCTATGCAACCACCAGGTAGTCAGAATAATCATTCAAATATGTCACCTCGCAGACATTCTGCATTTTCAGCACCACATCAACATGGTGGTAATTATGTTTTTTATTATAATTATTTAATAAAAATATTAAATATTTTAGAAATTTTATATTAATATTTTATATTTTCAAATTAAATAAAAATAAAGTCAACATTTGCGAAAAAATAAGAAAATATATATGTAATAATAAATATAAAAATATAAGTGAAAATATATATAAAAAATAAATAAATATAATATAAATTATAATAATAATTAGGGTATTATCAGCCAGCTGGACCACTGATACAACATCCACCAACTTTACCACCTATTAAGGGTCCTCCTCCAGAACCAACACCTACACCTCCACAGAATTCTGAAGGTTCAGATGATTTAGTTGCAACTTCTACAACTTCTGGGGGAACTAACAGTACAGGTATATTTATACAGGGTGCGATATTTAAATATTTCTATTATTTAGAAATTTTATGAAAAATCTTCAAAATAAATTAACATTATTTGAAAGAGATTATATAACATTAGGAAAATTTCTTTTTTTAATATCATTTTCAATGAAGATAAAGATTTTTTTATATTTTTTATTTAGACAAATTTAGCGACTTATAAAATTATTTCGTTTTCGAAAAAATCAATTTATAAAATTATGACTATTATTATAGTTAGAATATCATATGTTTTTAAAATTTATTTGAAACAACTTTTTATAAAACAAATCATTTGATTTTTACAGAATTTTTTCATTGATAAATTTCAATCATTTAAGATTCACTTTTATATTTTTGATTATTTAATTAAAGCTGATTAAATTTTGTATATATAATACTTTAAAATAATTAAAAAAAAAATATAAAAGAATATATATAAATTCTTACTATTAATTATTATTTTTAAGAAAAGATTTAATTATTTCCAATTCTTTTTCATAATTAAAAAACTTATAATTTTGTATTTATTAAATATCTTTTTTTTTTGTTTAATTAAATAATTTTTAATCTTTTTTATTGTTTTAAAATCTTTTTTAAAATTTTTTTTTTGATCAAATTAATAAAATTATATAATTAAAAGTCTATATATTAAATTATAATTTTCAAGTTTTTAGTAGTAATTTATTAATGAAAATTTTCAGATTAATTTATAAATTGTTTGTTATTATATAAATTGTGTGAAGAAAATTTTAATTATCAAATAATAATAAAAATATCTTAGTAATCTTAGAAAAAAATATTTAAAATCTTTTTAAATAAATAAAAATTAGATTACATAAATAAATTTTATTTTTTTATATCTTTTATTTTTTAATACTATTTAAATAGTGGTCATTAAAGAAATATATAATAGTATAAAATAAATTTTTATATAATACAATTATTTTTTTAAAAGTTTCAAAAATATATTAATATATTAATATATTAATATATAGTTTTATTTATAAAATTAAACAATAATATTTTATTCGTTTTTACTAGTTCTTCAACTATTTTTAATTTTTAATTTACTCACTAAAATATTTTTATCAATTTTTTGATTATACAATAAATTTTTTTTTTAATTATATTGTATTTTATATTTTTAAAATAAAATGAAAAAATAATTATATTATAAACAAGAAAACAATTTATTAAATTGATAAATATTAAAAAAAAATTTGATAGAAAACAATGTATTTTGAATTATGTTACAATTTTTATGATAATATCAGATTTCTTATGTTTTTTTTATTACAATGCTGATTTCAGAATATTACAATGTAATTAAAAGAGCAATCAAAGTAAAGCATTATAAATTGTTTTCTTAGAAATCAATAGAAATATTAATTTTCTTTTTTTTTTTTTTTAATTAAATAAAGCTTAAATTTTAAGTCGAATTCCTTATTACTTACTTAGATATTAATTTCTTGTTATTTGGATATTATAATTAATAATTAATATAATTTTTATTTAAATCATTCTTTTTATAATATAAATATATATTATATATATTTTTAATATAAATATATATTATAGTATATATATATTATAAAAAAAACTTTCATTAACTAACTTCGTAACTAAAAACAAAAAAAAATATATTAAAATAGAATCTAATCAAAATAATGTTCTTACGTTTTTAAACGTTTTTATTTATTATGTCTTTTTGAATATTTTTTCAAATATTTCATAGCTAATGAAATAATCAATATATAAATAATTATATATGTATATGCATTGTTAATATAATATATATAATATATATTATATATATACATAATTATTATATATTACATAATTATATATTATATTACATATTATATATTACATATATATATTACATAATTATTATATATACATTACATAATTATTATATATACATTACATAAATAATTAATATTATTTAATAAATATATATGCAATGTTATTTTTATTATCATTCTTAAATAAAAATTATAAAAATTTTAATAATGTTTAGGAGTTAAAGACATTGTTTTGAAGATCTAACAAAATGGCAATATTTTTTTTATTAAGTAATAAAAAATTAATATTATTTTTTATAAAAAAAATTTAGGAAATTCATTCTTATCTCTTAAGTCACTTTAACAAAATTTTAAAAAAATAAAAAATTACTTATTTTTGTGTTTTTTAATTACAAAAATAAATAAATAAATAAATATCTTTATAAATAAATAAATCGATATCTTTATAAATTTCTAAGAAAATAGATTATAATTCTTTATTTGGATTATTCTGTATACAAATCTAAGTGTTAATATATTGATATAACAAAAAATATATTTGAAAAATTAATTCTAGAATCCAAAACAAATATAAAAATTAGTATACAAATATATCAGATAATGCTTATTTATAAATAATTTAAATCGATTTCAAAAGTGTATGTTTTTTGTATAAAATTAAATTGTTTATAATTTGAAAAATAATAGAGAGTTTTGCATGTCAACTTTTATATTTCTTTTATTTTTCTCTAGAAGTCAGTTTTTAAATTTTCTATTTAATATTTTATATAATAATTATCTTATTTAATAATTACCTTATATAATAATTACCTTATTTTATATAACAGGGAATATGAATGATCTATAGTATATAGTATCTATTAAAATGAAAACATTATTTATTTTAATTTCACGGTTATAAAATGAATATGGCAATATTAGTATAAACATATGACAATTTTTTTTTATATATATTTTATACAATATCTTTAAAATAAAGACAGTATTTATATTTTGACATGAATATAAAACGAACGTAGCAATATTAGAATAAATAAATAAAATAATTTTTTTTTTCTATTCATGATTTTTAATAGCGAATAAAAGTTGCTTTTTCTAGTAATTAAATAATAAATTTAATTTGATATATTCATTTTAAAATAATTTGATATATTCATTTTAAAATATCAATAAAATATCTATTTAAAAATATAAAGACTGAAGAAAAAGAATATTAAAAATATGTTTAAGAAAAAATAAAAAATTAAAATTTCAAAGTTTTTACTGCATATATAATAGTTAATTTTATTAGAAATTATCTTTTAAATTTGAAAGATTAGAAGTTTTTTTTACTATTAGAAAATAATCATACAATTTTGATTTTTTCATTTTACCTTAATGCATAATTTTTTGCAAAGTTTTTATAAAGTATATATAAGTTTTTTTATTGATAAGTAAAAATAAATTAATAAATTTTTAAAAATAATATTAATTTTATTGTTAATCTTACAAAATATATTATTTTATTTAATATTAGAATGGACTTATAAAAAAATCCCTCTTTCACGGATTTTAATAAATTTGAAATATGTTATATAAAGAGCAATGCTAAACTTTCCTTCAATTTCAATAAGCTTCATATATATCCGATTTATCTTGAACCATTCAAATATCTCTAAAAAATGTGATTGATCTGAAAAAATGTTTCAAACAAAAGTTATTTAATGGAAAGAGATATTATGATTATGTAGTAATGTTCTATTAAATTGATATGAAAAGTCATGAAGATTAATTTTAATTTTTTAAATGAAATCGTATAATTTTTATTGCATTAATCAAATCAGTTCGTTATTTCCTACTAAGCTATTTATTATTGAAAAATCTTTAGGAGATATTGTAACTTGGAATTTGTAAAACTTATCATATGGAAGATAAGGAAGTACTTATGCTCTTCTTGTCTTTTATATGATAAGTTTTACAAATTTTAAATTACAATATATCCTAAGCTAAAGATTTTTCGACATAAATAGTACTTAGTACTTTTTTGTAAGAAATAATGAGTTAACAATTAGTGCAATAAAAATTGCATGATTTTATTTCAAAAATTAAAATTGATTTAATATAGCTTTTAGATATCAATTTGTAAAAAAATTATTAATACTGCATAATATATCTTTATATCAAATATCAAACAATATATCTAATATATTTAATATATCTAATATATCAAACAATTTTTCTTTGAAACATTTTTTATATCATTCATATTTTTCATATATTTTTTTTTTTTTTTTTTGAGTGATTCGAAATATATTATATATTATATTATATATAATATTATTAATAACATTATTTTGAACAATTTTTTCATTTACATGTAATTGATTTTATACTTTTTAATATATTGGTAAAAAATTTTCTATATCATATATTAAATTTTGCATATGTATATTTCTGTATATATATTAGAAACGACCTCTTATATTTCGATATTTAACATTTCTATTTTCTTTATATAAATAAAAAAAATTAAGATTTTTAATCTTTAGAATAATCATTTTAATAATAATTTTTCAATAAATAAATAAATAAATAATAAATAAATTATATCAAATTATTTAGTTCTATATCAATTTTTATTTAGTTCTAAATTTTTATTACATTTTAATTGATATAAAAATGAAATAGATTTCATCCAAGTTTTAAATCATCTTTTACTGAATGGTAATTATGCTAGATTAAAATGCAATCGACACAGCAGAATAATTTATTCACGTGATTTTGTGTTTAGAAATAGAAAAGTTCATTTTTTGATTATAATTTATATTATCAAATTTTTAGAAAAATTTTAATCGATATTTTTTGTTTTTTAATTAAAAAACAGTAAAAATTTTTCTGATATTTATTGATATAAATAATATATAAAAAATAAAAAAGAATATATATGTAGTATGATTAAACTATAAAGAAAATTGTACTGAAAGTTTACTTTTATATTTATAGAAAAAAAATTATTCAAAATATTGTCATTTATGATGTATTTCAAGTTTATGAAAATTCAATGATCTTTTGATAAGATTTTTATCCCTTTATAAAGGATTCTATCTTTATTAAAAATCATTTGAAAAAAAAACAAAATTTAATAGATGCATGCAAATAAATAAACTTATTATGTTTGATAAAAAATATCGCAAAAATTTGCTGGAAAATTGCTTATTATTAAGTAGTAAGTTTGTATATTGATATAGAAAATATCCTTGTCGCTTTTATTTTTTTCACTAAAAAAATCTTGTAATTTCGCGAACTTTCAGTTTTTATTTATTAATTTAGAATATTCGTTTTTTTCGTAGATTTTTAATTTTGATGTGTTATTCTTATAATGTTCTTATAACGATTTGAACTATTTAAATTTTAATTTTTATTATAATTTTTGAATTGTATCATTTATTTAGTGAATATGCGACATATTTTTGATAATTGCACAAATAAATTTAAAAAATAATATTTGAACAGATTTAGTTTTTCGATAAGTTATAAATTTTTAGAGCCTTATTTTGTATTTCGAATTTAATCATTTAGTCATTCAATTACAAGAATGAATAATTCAGTTAATTTTTATCCAATTTATTTTAAATTTTAAATAATGAATAATTTTCTAATATTGTTTTTTTCAGATACACATGAAATTTTTAATTGAATAACATACAAATTTATTATTTTTATTATCTTATTGTATGAAGTTCAAAATAATTATTTATGCATAAATCTATCATTAAATTCGTTAAAATTAAAAAATAAAATCAAAAAATAATTTGGAAATTTTCAAATATTTTGAATTAGAATTTTGTAATAATTCAATTGATCAAAATTATTGTATAAATGAAAAAATGATATTTTATATTTTTATGTTTTAAAACCATAATAAAATAAGCAATTTCAAATAGAAATTATAGATACTGATTACGATAAATTCATTTTACCAAAGTTTTTTTTTATTGGCTTAAAATATTTACAATTAATTTCTCTCATGGAATTATAACTAAATTCATTGTATGTATTTTTAAGATTTTAAAAAATTTAATATGAATAAAAAATATATAGATTTTTATAATAAATATATAGATTATCAATTTTTATATATGAAATAAGATTTAAATAATAATGCATAATAAAATGTTCATTTTTCATTTTTTAAGAAAGAATTTAATAAGTGTGATTTGTAGAATAATAAAAAATAATTGATTCATACTTTATTTTAGGCATGTTATTTAATTTTTAATTTTATTTTATTATTTAAATTTAAGAAACACAATTATTTTCCCAAATTTGATCTAATAGTTAATTTGAAAAATATTAGAAATAAGAAAAGAATTTTTGAACAATAATTAAAATATAAAATAGTTTTTAAAATATTATAAAGATGTGAGAGTTAACGAAAATTTTTTTAAATTTTTGATATGGTTTAAAAATTACATATAACATATATAATATATACTATATACTATATTTATAGTGGCTCATAAAACATTTGAATATTATTTTATATATTTTATATTTTTATAGAAAAATTTATTTAGTTCGAAATTTTTGATTTTAATAAAATAAACTTTCTATATATATAAAACATAATTGATATAAAGAAATTTTTTTATCGACAAGAAATCTTTTTCAAAGGGTGAAATCAATCGTAAGTTATCAACATTTTTTTCAATTTTTAATACAAATTTATCTGAGAATTTTTTTATAGCAGAGTAATAGAGCATTAAATTTTACACAAATTTTAATTAAAAATTTTGTATTTTAAATGTAATTTTGTCTGACAAAATTATATTTAAAGAAATGAAAATTCATTAAAATCATTGAGCACTGATTTCATCTCTTTAAAATGGCATCTTATTAAAAAAGAAATTACTTCATATATAATCTATAAATAATTATATAATATAATTATATAATTGTTATAGTATAAATTATATAGTATAGTATAGTATAGTATAGTATAGTATATATATAAGTATAGTATAAATTATGAATATCGTATATAAGTATATATAAATATAGTATAAATTATGAAGTTTCATTAAAAATAAAAAATTATTAATATTTCATTAAAAAAAAATATTACAAATCATTTTTTTTTAAATTATAGCAAATAATTGATTAATTTTTTTTCTTTTTATTTTAATGATACAAGAGAATTAATATCTTAAGATATAAGAGATTTGTCTGTGACAATTGCAAAAAAAAATACGAGAATTTTCTACATTATTGAAAATTTTTTATAAATTTTCACGAAGTATAAGGATCTCTTGAAAACTAAATTTGTTTGAAATTTTTGAGTAATCGTTATTTTGTATATAACTAAAGAGTTATGATAAAAAGAAAATTTAAAAGGAAATTAAAGCTAAGGCATCAAAGAAATTAATTAAAATAGATTTATTTTGAAATGAAATTTTAGGCATTCAAAATAATAAATATTTATTGACATTCGCTTTTCAAATCGAAAATTCGAAAATATCAAACTGCTTAAATTGTTTCCATTTATTCGATATTTTAAACATAAAAATACATAATATAATTTTTTGCATTAGAAACTATCATAAAATACAAATATCATAATAAAAATTATATATATTAATACAAATATTTATAATTTTAATAAAATGCAATTTAATCATTGTTATAATTTTTCTATAGAATAATTTCAATGATTTTTTATTCAAATATCAAATAATCATTTGCTTTTTTTTAGGAGGTGGATTTTATAGGGCATATTGTCCTCAATACTATGGTACACCACCACAATACGCAGATCTATGTTATCCACCTACGTATTCCCATCCTCATGCTCATCCACCGCCTTATTATAAATATGCACCAACTTATAGAAGGTAAAATATTTTAACCATATTATTTTTGTATTATTTTGATGAAATTGTGATGATTAATTTTGATAATGTATTGTAAAAAAAGGTACTTTTTTAGGCAGTATTATGGATATCAGGAATCCGGTGGAGGCGGCGGTCCTGGTAATGGTGCTACTGCAGGTGGACCAACAGTTGTTGATTACCAGCCACCCCCACCGCCGCCAGGTGAATACCCTTTGCCTCCATACTACGGAGGATATCCTCCACCTCCACCACCACCTCCACCTCCACCAAATCCGGCATATTTGCATTCTCAGGGAAGACCTTTTGTAGATCGTGAGTATCTCTTTATCAAATTATATGATCATAATCATTTACATATCCTGTTGGATTAATTTCGTAATCTTTTTATAAAATAAATATAAATTAATAAAACTTACGATTGATTTGCTATTAAATTATTTATTACTATTCAATTACGATATTATATAAAAGTTGAAAATAATAGATATATTCAAGAAAAAAAATAATAAAAAGATAAAATATTTATCAATAATAAAATTATTATTTATCAATAATAAAATTAAATTTAACTTATCGATTGAGCTCTTTTTCAATTAATTTTAATATTAATCTTAATGGGTTTGAAATATGTCGTAAATAGCTTCATTTTGAGTAACTTTTCCTTTTTTATATAATTGGATTTAGTTTTCGAGTTATTTGTAAAAAATTTTTGATATTATACTATTTACCATAAATTTTATCTATATCGTAATTTAAGTTAATTGGAAATAATATATATGTATAATAAACTTTTTCATTTCCTTATGGATTAGAATGAGAGTTTTCTTTAAAATTGATATATATATATTATGAGAAATCTAATCATCAGAAATTTTCATTATGATTTCGATCACTTAAGGGCGATATAATTCCAAAGAAAAAATTGATGATTTGCTTGATCATCAATCGATACAAAATTTAAAGAAAAAAGTGAATTTTAGATTTAAAATTTTTTAACTTCAAATATTATTTATTATTTTCTAAGATATATATAAAAATTTTTGGTATTATATATTAAAAGCTGTATTTAGATATTAATATAATAATCTTCGCATAATTTGTCGAATAGCCAATAATATCTAACTATATCGTTTTAGTATCTATAGGGTGTTTCATCAAAATTCATCAAAAATCTAATCATTCAAGAAATTAAACCAAATGCAAAGTACGATGTTCCGTATAAATGAAAAAAAAAACGAATTTGCAGGTAAAAATATTGTATATAGATATGGCAATTATTATGTTAATTTCGAATAAAAAAGATATTGGTTAGGTTAATGTAATGGATGTTACATTAGGTTAGGTATATTGGTTAGGTTAAAATTTAAAAGTAGTTCCCGCGTGATTTTTCATAAAAGCAATTAAAGATTTTACATGAGATGTCCTATAAATATTAAGATTGATTATTAAACACTTGACGATGATGATTTCTATAGCGAAGACGATTGTATTATAATCACGTTTGTATAGACAGAAAATAATATATAATATTGAAAATTATTCATTAATATGAATAATCAGAAATTAATAAATATTCAAAACTAAAATTTTATATTTTATTTCTTCTTTCTATAGGTCTCTATCTATCATCTTTCCAAATTTCGTGTTGATCGAGGCCACCAAAGCTTTTCAAAACTTTATTCATCCAAGGATTGTTTTATATTATAAAAAAAATTCATGGATAGATACTAAATATAATGATATTTTGTTCATCCGTTATATGTTTAAACAGTTGTATGATCGCATACTGTTACACGTGCTGCTACGAACGCATGTGCATAAGCAGAATTCAATTTAATAATATCATTTTTGTAATATAGTTTTTTTTTTATAAAAAAATAACTCAAAAACTAAATTGGAGGAAGGAGGAAAATACTCGACAGATTCATTATTAAATTTTATGAAACAATGATAGATTTAATAAATTATGATAATATTTAATGAAATATTAAATAATTTGTTGTAGATGCAGCCTTTCAGGGTTGCCCATGCCCGATGCAGTCTTGTCCAAAAAACGTGGATACTGGGCCCCTTATTGGTAATGGTAAGGGAGCGCCAGTGGTATCGGGGCCCGGTCTGTCATTGCCGCCCAGTGCTTTGGTGGGTCCGCCCTCGCCGGCGAGGGGGCTAGCCGGGCTAGCGCCGCCTCACGGTGCCAATGCCTGGGATACGGATCGCGTCCAACTTAACACTCATCGCAACCTGAATCAGAACCAACCATCGGTCCCTCCGTCTCACAATCTAGTCGGTGGACATAATCACCCGCGAAATTCGGATTGTAAGAATAAGGTTTGTATTATGTTCGAAGTACTTTATAAGTTTATATCGCTATCTTATCAATTTTATCATGACACTATATTATTCTTGTAATTCAATCACTTAATCATTTACAGTTCTACAAATTATTATATTTCTTGTACTCACATATACTTCGACGACAAAGCAGTTTTATTAGTAAAGACGATACATTAACAGATTTCCGAAAATGAAAATTTTAATTTTAATATTATAAAATCCGTATTTCGAAAAGTGAAGTTGCGAAAAGTATGGTACATTTTAAAATGATATATAAATACAATCTTACAATCTCTTAAACATTATTTATAAAAATAAACGTAATCATGACATAATGTGTATTGTATACAAGATCTAGTGATCTGCACATCATGATGTACAGAAAATTATATTGTATATATTTATTTATAATAATTTATATTATATTGGAGAATTATTATTTTGTAATATATATAAGGATAAAAGTTCACATTATCTTATAAGAGAATTTTAATTTCAGTGAAAATTTGTGTATATAGAAAAATAATGGAAAAACTGTTTTTTTGGTAGAAAATTTCTTTAAGAGAATGAAATTTCATTTTTCATATTTTCAATAGAATTTTATCTGGGAATGAAAAGTTGTTTAAAAAAACGAAAAAATTATTGAATCTTTGAGCATTAAATTTATTTTTAAGTGATATTTCGTTAAAAAAAATTGTTTAAAGAAAAAATTATGTTATATATTCATATAAAATTATTTTTTATATACTCAACAAGTTAAAAAGTAATAATAACATTTATATATTATTATATAATATTTATAATGTAAATATAATTTTTTTTATTGGAATATTATTTTAAGAAGATTTTAAGAAAAATATTTAAAATTTTTTTTTTTATTATCTGTTTATTTAAATATAATTTTGTAATGATACGAGATGAAAACTTTTATGTAAAAAATATTTAATTTTTAATGTTCTATTAAAAATTATATATAATATAGAAAATTGTTCAAAACATATTAAATAGTATTAAAAGCTTGAAATTATAGTATTAAAATTTATGAAATTTATTAGCATTATACTTTTTTAATTTTAATCATTAAAGCATTAAATAAATAAAATTTACATTACTATTTACAACGAATATTACAATATAAAAATCAATTAAAAATTATTAATTCAAAAACACTATTACAAATAATTATAAACAAATATATATACATGTAAAAAATATATATATGTAGATGATCTCTCGTAATATTGAATATTAATATCGAATTTCTGATATATTAATATTCGACTATTTATTATTTATATTTTATTTTAAATGAATATTATATATACCTGACATTCCAGATCGAGCTCAGATCAGAAATTTTTTCGGATTTGAACAGAATTTCGAAAGTTTGCTTGATACATAAAGACGTTTGAGTATCTGCAATTTCGAAGTATGATATGGAATTCGGATGATTCGGAACTTAAAGTATAATTCGAGATTTGAAATACGATTCGAAATTCAAAGTATAATCGAAAAATGATTCAGGATTCGAAAAACGATTCGAGGTACTTTCCGCCCGAGATTTCGCCCGATCCAATCCAAGAATCGAGTAGTCACAGCCTATATTCGTCACATTAATTACAATTTCTTTCTGAATAGAAAGTAAATAATAAGAAATTAATAGAATTAGATATAAATAGAGATTTTTAATTTTTTCAATTTATTTTTTATATGCTCATTTTATGAATTGAATTATGAAATTTTCATAAATATAGAACTATAGTAATTATATTAATTAATATAAATAATTTTATATTATAAGTTTATATAAAAAATATATTTAGAATCAATTATAATTTGTAATTTATAATTGTTATTTTTTTTTTTTTTAGGATGAAAAAAATTGTTCTGAAGAAAAATTACGAAAATGTGAATGTCAAAAACATGCTTGTACATCAACTTGTGAAGTCAAATTAGAAACTCTTTCACCTTCAGAAAAACTAGCAGTGACAACTTGTCCAAGTAGCAAATTCCATAATTTTAAGTTGGAAAATAATAATGTGAAATGTGAATCCTGTAGCATGGAAATGGGTGATAATTTGTCTTGTGTTGCAAATTGTAATGTAAAGTGTGAATCAGATTATAAATGCGATATCATGAAATGTGAACAATGTATGAAGGAAGGTCAAATGGCAATTCTGGAAATAGACAAAGATTCTGGAATATTACTTGATGATAAATTAGATGCAGATCCAGATGTTAAAGAAGAATTAAGTGATGTTATAGCTATTGATAGTGAAAATTGGAAAAAACCTGATTATGAACCAACTGTGCAAGAGACTATCGAAGAAACTATGGATATTGTAGAAAAACCAGGAATAGAGGAACATTCAAAATGTCAGAAAGTAACAAAAAGAAAATTATCTTTAGATAGTCTATCTGATAGTAGAAAAAAGAGAAAAGTAAGCAAAAGGACTCTTTCTGTTGGTTCATCGCAAGATTTAAATAATAGTGATTTTTCAACAAGAATTTCTATACCAATCTTATCATTTATAAAAAAGATTGACAACAATAGTGATGAAGTTTCTAAGAAAAAACAACCTAAAAAAGATAATCAAAATCAAAAACGTAAAATAGAAAATTCAAATTATCTTGAAAATGCAATGAAGAAATCAAAAACTTTTAAACAAAATACAATTAATAATATTCCAAATTGTGTAAAACATGCTGCCACTGATAATTCTATTATGGAAACTATTAATAATGTTATTCAACAAAGTTTACAAATGACACAAAAAAGAGATCGTAAAAATAAAAATATTGAAAAGTCAGAAAAGGCAAAAAAAGAAGTCAATTTATTAGTTGTAAAAAAATCAACCAAAAAAATTGATTTAGTAAAAGAATTGACATCAGAGAAAGTGTCGAAAGTTATTAATAAAAATAAACACTCTAAAGGTAAATCAGAAACACGAACAAAATCAAGAACATATGAGAAGAATAGATGTAAAGGAAAAGGTAAATCCAAAACACATGAAACAAAAACGAAAGATAATGGAAAAAAACATGAGAGTATAACAAAATCTAAAGTATATGACATTCACGAATCAACAAAGAAGCCAGCATTGATAAAAAAGAAGCGAAAAAGTACGAAAAAACCGCCTGTCAAAAAATCTAATTCCAAAGTTGATGATTGTTTAGTAGGAAGTGAAAGTTTAATATTAACTAAAAAAACATTTTTAAAACCCAAATGGAGTAATGGTTGGAGTTGGGAAGGTGATCCTTTTGAAGCCAAAGTTTATCTAACGGTAATTGTATGATTGAAAGATTTTTTCATGACATAAGGATATATTGAATAATTTCATTCTTTTTATTATTTTATTTAGAATGAAGAATCAGCTATACGTCGATGTTATGCAAGTATGAAACATGAAAGTGGTGATGTTCTAAGACCTCGTGATTGCGTTTTATTAAAAAGTGGTCCACGAAAAGCGGATTTACCATTCGTAGCAAAAATAGCTGCTTTATGGGAAAATCCAGATGATGGTTTGTTTGTTAACATAATTTTTAAAATATAAAGTTCGGAAAAGTTCGCAAAATAAAAAATATTTTCTTTTTTCAGGTGAAATGATGTTTTCTTTATTGTGGTACTACAGACCTGAACATACTGAGCAAGGTAGAACTCAATATGATACCGAAGACGAAGTTTTTGCTTCACGACATCGAGATGCAAACAGTGTTGCTTGTATAGAAGATAAATGTTATATTTTGACATTTAATGAATATTGTCGGTAAGTCAAATTTTTTTATCTATTAATTATTATTATATGTAATTAATATATAAACAATACTTTCTGTTTATATTTATATCATTCAAAAGTAAATTGATCTGAAAAGATAAATATTAATTATAATATTATTTCTATCAAACTTAATTCTTATGTGAACAAATATATCATCTTATGTTTGTTATTTCAATATTCTCTAAAATATAAATATAACAAAAAATTACATGATTTCATTTAAAAAACTCAAGATGATTTTGAATTCAAATATATATTATCTCTATGTTTTTTATTCAGTATAAATAAATTAATAATGTTTTTTTTTTTATTATAATATTTCAATAATACGAATTGTCATAAACACCCTGTATATTTAAAAAGTTTGTTTAATCAAATGGGAATTATTATAAATTAATAACTTATAATTAATATAGTCTAATTTTAAATGAAATGATGCTATAAAGACATAAAAGTAAAAAAAATATATATATATATATTAATTAAAATTAAAATATATAATATATATGTTAATTAAAAAATTTTTTTTAATTAATATAATTCGCAATGTAATTAATAATTATTTCTATAGTAATTAAATATTTTGAAAAAAAAATAATAGATTTTAAAAATAAGATATTATGAATATTAATATAATTTATAGGTATCGTAAAAATTTACGAAGAATTGAAGAAGGATTAGAAAGTCCCGGTTTAATAGTTCCACCGGGAGACCAACTATATCCAAGAGAAAATCGGCAACCTCCGATACCAGTACCTTCGGATATGGTTCTTTTTTGTCGACGCGTTTATGATTATCGCGGTAAAAAACTTGTTAAAAATCCTGGATGACTCGATTTTTTATAAAAAAAAAAAAAAAAAAAAATTTTGAA